>NC_056737.1:1411241314-1411251314 GCF_019279795.1 Protopterus annectens | reverse complement strand
AGAATGTGACATTTCACTATTTTTATTGCAAAAGAAATCTTCTAGACCTCACCATTTTGTTTTTAAGGTGGAATAACTTTTACTTTGCACTACCTTTGTTTAGGCAGTCTTTTCACATTGCACCCAAAGCTCTTGTTCCAAGGCTATAAATTGAGCTTGTGCGCAGATTTATAATGTTAACCATCATCAAGTAAAAAAGTACGAAAGACAAAACATTTCTTCATTATACTTAGTCAGTCTCCTGTTTTACTTTTCATTCTTATTACAATTGTTAAATAAAGAATACCACAAGCTCACATGGGGTCTATATTAGAACACCGAATAGTCTAAATATCGAACGGCCTAAAGGCCAAAAATGATGGACCTCGAACTCACTATTGTGGGGGACTGTGCCCCCCACACCCCTGCTAATTATATATACCAACTCTGAGATCGCACTACAGTGAGGAAAGTGCAAATATTCCGATCTTCATTGTACTGCTATCTCACTAATTTCGCTCAATGGCATTTTCGCTGTAAAATGATTTTTGATGAACTGACTCTTCAATCACGTAATATTGACCTGCTCACATAAGCTTGCCTGTTCATAAAAACATCACTACCACCTTTTTCAGCATTTTAAATTGTAACTCTGTGTTTAAATCATTCCTGAAAGATAACAGATTTTATGAGTTATTTACCATGGATGACATAAAAAGAGCATATGATTTATGGAATACTAATCTCACCATATTATGGGAAGAAAAACTTATTACTGAAAGTCTTTATAATTATTTATGGAGTCCATGCCCATATTTACCTTACTTTTTTGGAATACAAAAGCCACAGAAGAACAGAGAAGACCCACCTTATAGACCAGTGGTAGCAAGTGGAGGTTCCCTTACTGAAGTCACGGCCATCTACCTTGATTACTTGCTGAAACCCTTAACAGAAAACAATAAGTCATACATAAGAGATTCAATGGATTTGTCTGTTAATAAAGGATTTTTGACTGGAACCTGACTGCATACCCTGCTTGGATTACTTTTGAATACTTAGTAATTCTGTGTAATATTTCAAATTATATATTTTTTTATTATTTTTTTGACTTAGGACAAGTTTAAGTTCGCTACTTCTACTATTATATGATCTGATTAATATTCAGTGATTAACTATATATATATATATATATATATATATATATATATATATATATATATATATATATATAGATTGAAAATGTTCCACACAGAGAAGTTTCTTACACTGTTTTTTTTAAAATCCATAATAGCCAAGCATTCATATTTAGTTATAAATTAAATAAACTTGTTCAGGATTACAATAATAAAATAAGCAGGCTTTACTTTCTTTTATTATAACTTGTTCAAATATCTTTATAATATACTAACTTTTAAGTAGAAAAAAGAGGTGTTTTATTAAGCTATGGTACATTCAGTAACCTATAAGTTAGGTATTATACCACATCTGTGTGCCAGTGTATTCATCTTTTCCATAAATAACTGGTAAGTCATAAATTAAAAGGGAGAGTTCCTGTGTAAAGCTTACTAATGACTCCTGAGAACCGAAACCAAATGCAAGTAAGAGACTTAAAGAAAATGATCCATCCCTGCATCCATCCTTTTCCATCAACCTGCTTTATCCTTTACTGAGTCTTGGGAGTGCCAAGGTTTATTCTGGCAACCAGTAGGAAAAACAATGAAAACCACTCTGGAAAAGGTACTGGTCCATACTTCTAGCCACTCACATGCTACACACACACACACACACACACACACACACACACACACACACACACACACACACACATATCAGTAATTTAGGGAATACCAATTTACCTACTGTATATCTATAGGAAGTGGAAGAATGTGGATCATCCACGCAAACCCTATAGGGATCCAGAGAAGTCACAACCACTGGGAACTGAACTAGGGTACCTCTTGCTATAAAGAATCAAAGCTACCCACTGTGCCACTGTGTGAAATACAATCATATGAGAGAGAAATTTTGTTATGATCAACATGACAACCACTTATCTCTAAATGAAGGGAACAAAGTGAAAAGTTAACCTGATTCCAGTGAGAATCTACCATTGTGTGCTGTTTTGAACTACTGTTAGTGATTAACACTATTTGTTGCCCTTAATGCAGATAGAAAACTTGTTAGAAAGAACAGGAGACACCTGTTTAAAAGTAATATATCCCATTAGTTACTACCCAGACTACAAGGGCTGTGTTTATGATGTATTCAGAAAATTTTCGGTATTCAGAGACAGGTTGATAAAGATATGTAAACAGGTATCTCGAGAGGTATTTCCAAAAAAAAAAAAAAAACTTCATTAAAGAGAGGAGTCCGGGTGAAACTGCCAAGACACTTATCAGTGGGAGAAGTTCCTAATAACCAAGTGTCGATATTGCAGGCAAAATAATCTCCTGAAGTGCTGAAGGTTTGAAATATTACTTATTAAGCCAACTAATATTCAGTTTGGGTATTGAAAGAACTGAAAAGTTTTGAAACAGCTAATATATTATAATTAAAATGCCATTTGAAATATTTCATATTTCTTTTGTAATGAAGTACTACACTGTATCTAACTGTCTGGAAGAAAATAACTGTTATTCTGAAAGAAATAAAGCTGTCTGAGCAGTATGATATTTGAAGTTCGTATAGATGAAATGTCCCTGTATATCTATACCTATTAATGTATATCTACCTCAAAAGTGAAAGTCTTGATTTTAAGCTCTATCTACTGTATAACCAAACAATCCACTTATGCTGTACTGATAAGGCAAAACAGATCGAAACATGCATGTATACAGCAAATAGGGTTTAGTTTTTTGTTTTTTGTTTTTGGACCTAAATGTACCCATAAAGACTTAAAAAGTAAAATGTTTTGGGGATTCAGAAGTCATGTATGTGAAACACTGATATGTCCTTAAGGTGTCGTGTATATATCCCATGGGCCTCCACTAAAGAAGGTTTAAGGTTTTACACTGTGAAAACGTTAGCCTGGCTTGGTCTTTCTTGCAGTTTTTATAGAATGGCTTCTCTGTGTGACCTTTTTACCCTTTGGTTTGTATACTTCCAATAAAAGGGATGAAACATATGTGTAAATGTAAATAACAACAATAAGGTGGTCACCGAGTGATGAATCCTCCATTGCTCAATGTGTAAATGTGCTTTGATTATTGATACTTTAATCATGTAGTCTGGTTTCATGTGTACTACTCACATTGCTTATTATACATATTTTCAAATGCGTATGTTACACTTTCTAATAAGTACCCATAATGCCTTTCCCCTTGCTTTGCTTTTTTTTCTTATACTCCGACTTAACTTTTACTTCTTCCTTATTGATTTCATGCTTTACTCCCTTTTTATCATGCTTTTCCTCCCTTGTCTTTTTAAATGTTGATTCAGTAATAACTATTTATCTCTTTCCATATTCTTGATCATCTTCCTCTCCAATCTTTTTTTCTTTACCACCTCCCGATGGCCATAATGTTGTCTTATCTCATTCCAACAGGTTCATTCTCTCTCACCCAATTTCATCACTACACAGCTTTTCACGCAGCTACCTACTACTTGTATTGTTTCCTTCCTCTCTCTGCCTTTTGTCCAGTCCCCAACCTTTCCATGACTCAATTAAGTAAAACATACATGTATTTTCTAGCTCTTCCTAATAATTAATTGTCATTCCTACAGTATTATCCCCACATCTTTCTACCCATATTTGCTTCCAGAATGTATGAGTAATTCATACACCTGCCTTTTCACTTCTCCATTTGTTGTTTTCCTTTTTTTCCTAACTTCTGCACCCTCATAGATGGATAGTACCATTTATGTATTTTCACTGTTTCTGATCCTGTAGTGGCAAAAATCTGCAAGTTCTATACTTTCACATTACCTTTTCCCAGTTTTCCCATTTCTATTTATCTCTTTCCTTCTTCATCTTCCTTTTCCTATTTCTAGTTTAATACCCCCACCCTCCCTGTACCTCTCCTTAATCATATCCCTATACTTCATTCCTCATTCAGTTATTCGACTTTGTCATCTCTCTTCTCATTGTACAACTGCACTATCCTCCAGCCCTCCAGTATTCTTCATTTCTTTACCATTACATGTAACCAGGTCAGCACTTCTTTCACTCCGTTTCATCTCTCCCTATCTACTTGCCCTGCAGATACATGACTTTCCTGTGAGTTTCCCCACTGTCCCTCATTCTCTCTCAGAAATGGAGAGATGGCCGTTGACTACTCACTCCATTCTTTAGCCAGCACGCCATTGAAGTGCCTAATAATCAAATGTGCACTTCCAGTCCATACTGTAAGGCCAGCTCAAAAACATGTACTTTAAACTAGTATTCATATTCAAAAACAAGTACTGTTAACTAGTATTCATGTTCAAAAACAAGTACTTGTAACTAGTATTTGTGTTCTTAGCTAATTAAGAAAAACAGACATACACACTTGTGCACTCTCATAACGTTTGATATCAAGGACAAATTATTACCTGTTATGGCACTCATGCAGTAAAATAACTTCATTTTAAATGCTAGAATGATAACATGTATTTAGTTATAAGCATGCATAATTTTAACATTGACACATATAACATTTAATATTAAGTGTCTGGGAGCTTCTTTGCTTTTTTTTTTTTTTTTTTTACTATTTGTAAGAAAAAAGCATAACCATAGGTAGATTACAATATACAAAACTTCATTTAACTGCTGTCCATCTTTATCTGAAAGTGATTTGAATGAACAACAACAAAAGCAGTCATATCTTGTATGCTTCTCTTTGTTTAGGTTACTTTGTACCACTGGGACTTACCTCAGGCACTGCAGGATGTTGGAGGCTGGGAAAATGAGACCATAGTTGAGAGATTTAAAGAATATGCTAATTTGATGTTTACTAGACTGGGTGACAAGGTGAAATTCTGGATAACTATTAATGAACCATATAATGTGGCCAATATTGGTCATGGCTATGGAACAGGCGCACCAGGTACAGTTAACATTTTCTATAATATTACAACATAAACTGTTGTGTAAACACAGTGAAGGAGGCTACTGGATTTTTAATGCAATAGTAAAAGGCTTTCTTCAACCAAAGTGCTTTCTAATGCTTGAAGTCCACATAGGCTTCCTTGTTTGGATTGGTCTTGAGTCAGTGTCATATTTTTAAAATGCTGTTTTAATTTGATTTATAATCTGCCACCAACTTTTGTTAGTAAGGATTAAAACCATTTAATTTATATTAAATCAATGCCAGCTTTGTGTCTCTGCATGCATTTGCAAAGTTAATTTCATCCGAAAATTTGTTCAACGTTGCACAGAAATGTCAGAATTGTGTATATTGTAACTATTGTTTTTCATTAAACACATGAAGATTTATATAATCTGCAATTAATAATTCATATTTTATTTATGAACTCTCAAAGCACCAAGATCCCAGTATCTGTTGGATTATTTTGTAATGCTGTCCAAAATTCTTATGTAATGTTTTATTAACACTACTGAGCTGATCATTCTTTTTCAAGATTGAGATAAGAGAATTCCTTGTAACAGCAGACACAATTTAGAGCAGCCAGTTCACTGATATTTGTTATTCCTTTTCACTCCAGTAAGCCCAAACATCTGCAGTAGCTTAAAACGGTCGCAGATATCTTTATTTTGTGCAGACTGTCATTCTTTGGTTTTGCTGTTTGCTTTTATTTTTCATGTTTTGATTTGATTAATATCATGTTTCTGTTAACTGTCATTTTTAACACATGTAAATAATCATTTTTCTGCTAGTACTTTTGTCTATATAGGTTTGTAAGTAAGGATAACTCAATGACATCATGATTTTATGGTCTGACATAATATATTATTTAAACAATTTTTTTGCAGAACTTACTCTGACTGCCTGCTGATCATCAGACCCACACATGACCAATCAGATGAGAGATGATTGAGCAGGCCATTATCCAGGCAGTCATGGAATGTTCACACTTTTCTTCAGTGTTTACTCCCTGGCTCCAACCTGAGTGTGTACTGTACCAGGTGATAGACAGCAGAGCCGGATCCAAGACTAGGTGACCTAGGCAGTTGCTATGATAATGGCTGTGGTGTCCAGAAAAAGGCAAAAACAATAAAAAAAAAAAAACATTAAAACATTTTGCTCTATTTCAGCTTTTGATAAACTATTTTGACATGCTCACCTGTTTACTAGAATTCCTCATAAAGAGGGTTCATAGGGGAAGCCAGACCAGGTGAACCTTGAAAGAATCCATAATTATGCAGTGAGAGAAAAGGTATGCATTACTATAATGCCAGAGGACAGCTACCATACTGAAGCAAAGGTTAGAGAGTTATGGAGGAGACCATAGACCAATTAATCTGAGCCAAGTTTATGAATAATAAGTAAAAAATCAAATTGTTCATTAAATAAATGAGAGGTTGAAGCTAATATAACATACAGGAATTATTTATTCCAGTATGAGGCCATCGTATGATAAAAGTATTTATTTTTAAGCTGGTGCCAGTAATAGGACCATTCATGAATGAACATGCTTGAAGAACATTTCTTGAATCATTTTATATAATAGAACCTTACAAGATTAACAGATTCCCACTATAAAGGGATAGGAGAAGATAGCCTACACACTTCTAAACTGGGAATTGCTGGTCATAGGCTTATTGTGTCTGTTATTCTAAAACTGTCTTAGTTCTGGTTCAAGCACTTGAGTTCCAAAACAGTATTTTACATTGAGAAGGTTTGTGGTCTGCGCTCTTGTGGGAGAGGACAGTAGCTTCCACACTTTTGCATTTGGAATTGCTGATAAAGGCTTATTGTCCCTATTATTCTAAGTGCCTTTGTTCTGGTTTATCACATGGGCTCAAAACCAGTTATTTTACATTAGGAAGGCCTGTGGTCTACAATCTTGTGGCAATAGTGTCTAAACAGAGTCTTCTTTAACTACTAGAGCATCTAGGTTGCACATAGCTGAGTATGGCTCATCAAGTTGCTTGTTTTATGGACTTGTTCAATATTTAAATTTCCCTCACTCTTCCCTAACAGATTAGTAGCCATGGATATGTACTTCCTTACTCCCTCTGTGGCCATTGTGGTTGAGATGGGTATTCTGAGGCATCATAGCAATTGCCTCATGTACATTGAGAGTCCACTTATTCTTAATAAAACAGATAAAGTATGTGAGAGGTATAAATACACTTTAACACTGAAGGTAAAATTCTTTCATACAACCAAACTAATCCTACAGAGGTTGTGAGTGACACTTGCACCATGCCTACTGCACAGGGTAAAGACCCTTCATATAAAATTACTTATGCTGTGGCATTTACAGATAACCTTCTTAAAACGCTAAGATTCCTACACAGTACTAAGACCTTCTGCACAGTACAATCAAAGAAAGGGTCCTCAGCCATCATGTAAACACTACTTTAAAGCATCACCCACAGCTACATATAGTAACATTGTATCCAATGCCTCTACTGCTAAGCCTTTAAAACAAACCAGTTTGCAGACAAATTTCCTGGTCATCGATGATTCTATAGTGTGGTGCACTGATGCCCCCTCACCAGACTGAGGAAGGAGAGAGTCCCAGTTAGCTGCCTTTCCAGGGGTTAGATCCATCAAGTCACACAGGCACTCTGGTGATTGAACCACAGGTACCAGTATGCCTCTGTCATAGTCCTCATAGGTGTTAATGACCTGATATGTACCTCCCTTGACTATATGAAATGAGACATGATCAAGCTTGCTGAAAATGTGTCTCAGCCAAGTAATAGCCTAGCACTGAGCAGCATACTACCTTCTCCAAGGATAATGCCATGTTATCGACAGAAAATGATTGATTTTAACAATTGGCATAGCTTCTGGTGTCAATCTGGAGGGGGGGTACAATATTTAATGGCCTGGGAGGACATGGCTGCCAGACCATGCTGCTTTGCCAGAGCTGGACTGCACTTATCCCCTCCAAGCTTTTGGATATTGGCAAAGACCTTTTCCACCCCCAAGTGCCTTTTTAGTAAATGCCAGACTGGTAAACCTACCAACTTAACTGAACCTATGAAGGAATATCTAAAGGTGGTACTGCTCAGTGCTAGAAATCTTAACAAGAAACTCCAGTCCCTGCAAGCCTTTCTCTCCCTGGAGAGTGTAGATATCTGTGTAGTGATGGAAACATGGTTTAAAGTCTAGGGGAGTACTCCAACAATGCAAGGTTATAATGCCTTTCATACCTTTAGACCAGCTACTGCACAGTAGGGAACTAAAGGTGAAGTAGTCTCAGTCTGTAATAAAAACAGCCTCACATCCAGACTAGTTAAAGTGCATGACCCACTAGAACTCATACATGTGCAACTCACCATAAACAGGGTGTCATGCCATATCCTTGCAACCTAAAAGTCTTCCTCCATGTCCCAGGAAACCCATACTACCTATCTCAATGTAGTAGAGTACCTCTGTTCAACCCAATACAATACTCACTGGGGATCTCAACTACCTCTCTATAGCCTGGGAATTGTACACCACTTCTAATGCACAAGCCCACTGATTTCTAAACTTTGTTAATACCAACATCCTGGAACAGTTGGTCCATTCTCCTACCAGGGGTACAAACATCCTTGACCTTGTACTCACGAACATGGGGGGCAAATTTTCCTCAGCCAGTGTATTGTCTTCATTTATCAGCTCTGACCATAAGGCAGTATTACTTGAAATAAAAATTAAATTGGGTATCTAGCAAAACCAAAACTGTTTAGGAACTATTTCAGACATAACCTCTGTCTACTAAACAACACCATGGCAAAATTTCAAGCCCCCTCACACCCAGTAAACACCTTAGCATATGCTGCGCTATTTACAAAATCTCTGTACAGCCATATTGATAGCTGTTTAGAGCGAGCTGTGCCCATTCATAATAAGAATAAAGTAAGCTCTAAAAGCAAGCCACCCTGGTGGAATCACAATATCAATCTGTCATACAATAAAAGAAAAACAAATATTGGCCAAGTATAGAGGAGCAAAGCTGTGATGTCCAGTCAATATCCTACCGGACTGCCACCAATAAATGTGACATATGTTACTATCCTGGGTCAGTAACTAAGGAGCTTCAATCCTCACTACTGACTCCAATACAAGTCTGTCACTTAAACAGAAGTAATATTTTACAATTTTCCCCTAAGAGCACAACAGGAACACAATCTATTTTCCTAGGACTGGACTATATACCCCTGTTCACCCCAAATGCATTTTCTTATTACACACTTCAGAGCAAAGTGTCCCAGTTTAAGACCTATAATACACTCACATTCAAAGGAAATTTAAATCTCACACATTCAAGCACTTCTGGGAATCCTGACACAGATTTCCATCTGTGTCCCTTCCCCAAAATAATACAGTAATACTGCCACCAATCAGAGTGTCTTCATGCCCTTCTAAAGGGGTGTCCAATTATGAAAATTAAATATCAAAATAAATGATAGCTATGACCAGAACAGCCAGGTCTTAGAGGTTACCTGGGGAGTACCAAACAGGTAGAAGTACTCTCTAATCTCTAAAGAAAAACACTGATTTCCTGCCACAATGTAAAGTAATGAAAAACATTTAATAATAAGTAAAAGGATTACAAGAATGCAAATCAATAGCTTTCAATAAACACCAGAATTCAATCAAGAGAAATGTAAAATTAAACTGCAGGATAGGAGTCCAATATTCTAGCAAAACTATCTTAATAACTAAGCTTTCCTAATCTAACTAAAGAATACTGTCCCTGATCTAATCTAATATATAACAGCAAGGCAAAAAGCAGACTCACATTTTTTTTTGGCGAGTTCTCTTTCATGGGTGTCCACTGACTGCACAGCACTTGACAAAACTGCTTAGTGCTTGACAAACTACAGTCTCAACTGTCTAATTTTAAAAATAACAGTCAGCTGTTAGAAAAAGTTATTTTCCTGTATATCAGCTGTTTTAATACTCAATTAGCAAACAGG
>NC_056737.1:1411163814-1411236314 GCF_019279795.1 Protopterus annectens | reverse complement strand
GGAAGGCTACTCTTTGACGGGGAATTTATCATAAGATAGTATTATATGCTGATGATCTTTTGATGTTTCTGACTGACTCTAAGAGAGAGAGAGAGAGAGAGAGAGAGCTTCCAGTACTGCTTAAAAAGTTTTCTTAGCTTGATGTATTATTGACCTATAAAGTCAACATATCTGAAATAAAATTAATTAAAATCAACTATGCCCCATCTGGTTAGGCTGTATTAAACTTTCCCGTTTTATCAGTGATGTATGCTATGGTTTATTTGGGGAACCAGCTGAGATCTAGTTAGGAGACATCTCAGGAGAGCATTTATGCAAAGATATTAAGAAATGTTAAGGCTTTCTCTCAGGCATGGATACATCTTTGTTTAGATATGATGCAGAAAGTTTAAGCAGCTTCATGTTTTTTCCTTAATTCTTTATGCCTCTCAGGGCATTATTCTGATCCCTCCCACTCATTTTCTAACTATGGCAACCTCTTGCATAAGTGACTTCATTTGGGCAGGGTAAAATCCTATACTACATTGGAAGCACCTCTCTCTCTCTCCCCTTTGCTCATGGGGATACAGGCCTGCTGGATATTGAACTTTATTCCATGGTGTTCAGGCTGAAAATCTTTGAACAGCTTATTAGGGCTGATAAGCAGGCCAGTTGGCACACCATAGCATTGAATCTACTGTGAGAGATAGTGGGGTCATTTAATAACTTGAAATATAAAAAGAATCCAAGCTGAGACTTTGGCCTAGTGCTGCAGGTTTTGTGATTGCCACAGTCTGTAGGGATTTTAACCTGTGTACTATGACTGGTTGGATAGTAGACATACTCTCTGTTGGTAGCCCTCTGTTTTGGGGAGTATGAGCATCTGATACAATCAGCAGAATAAAAAGTTGTAAGAATCTGTCAAATGCCAGTTCTTCTCCCTTGACTTGGAACAAATTTAAAATTATGTATAATTTAACCCTGAAAAATCTACTTTTTATACAAAACATATCGCTAAGTATATGAGTATTAAAATAGGCAGACTTGCAAGACATAGTTGGTTATAATAGATAACATGATTTGTTGATTCCGGGGCTGCCACCCAATAATAAAAGGAGTGATCATTTTTCTCTACAATGTTTCTGTTATATACAGGCAGGGCATGTTGGAGAAATATAGATTTATGTGTGAAAACAATTTGGTCACAGCCATAGACAGAGTTACTTGAACTAGATTGTTTATAGTACCTAGACTGGAAACCCACTGACATAAATTCTGGCTGTTTTGTTGGCAGTGCCAATTCAAATACTTTTATATGCATTCTAAACTCTGTAGGATATTTCCTTGTGACCCTTCTACTTGCTGAAGATATGTTGCAGGTATATAGGCAGACTAGATACACGTATTTTGAGAGTGCCTTGTTCTCACAGGATTTTAGCAGGTGATTTAGAATATATATGGTTGGATATTGCCCGTGATGGTTAAAATTGATAAGCCAGTATTTTTGTTGGGTATCTTCACTTCCCTCTGTTGTCTCTCCCTGACCTGAAAATTATGAATTTTCTGTTATCCATAGATAGGAAATGTATCACTAAAAGATGGAAGACTCCTATTGCCCAACATTTTACAGACTTGTCACTACTAATGAAAGAGATATCTACCCTTTAGCTGAGCACCCTATATCTCCATTTGAAGGATGTCAACTTGGAAAAATGGGCTTCTTGGGCTAATTTTATTCTTGCACATTACGCTGGCTTTGTAATTGCATAATTGTTACACTTAGAGCAACCACAACATGTCTATATGTATCTCCAGTGTTATACCTAAATTTGTACTTTATTTTTATTACTGTTATTGATGTTACGTTGTTAATAAGAAGTTTTAATAAATCTCTTATTTGGAAAATAAAAAGTAATATAATATATACAAATGGCCCCTTACTGACATACCACTTTTTCCACTACACAAAACTTGAAGCCATGTAGCTGAAACACTGGCATGTCCTTAAGGGTCATTTGTATATATCCCATGGGCCTCCACTATACCAGGTTTAATGTATCCTGTTGTATATGGACATCTGACTTGGTTTAAAGTTCTATGTTTCTAAAGAGTAGCCAAAGTGTAACCAAACAATCCACTTATGCTAAGCAGATGAGGTCAGAAAAAAGGCCAAAATATGGCATGTCTGCAGTTAGTAGGATTTGACTTTATTGGTCTGAATGTACATATAAAGACTTAAAAAGTAATGAGTTGTGGGCATTCAGGAGCCATGTAGCTGAAACACTGGTATATCCTTAAGAGGTCATTTGCACATATCTCATATCTATAATATATGTATAAACACGTTTTCTTTTTGTTTTGTTTTTGAAAATACTGTGCCAATAAATAAAATACTTGATAAATGGATGGCTATAAAGCAGTTACAAATTAATACAAATATAATTAAAGAAACTGAAAAGGGAGAAATGTTATTTTTAAATACTCCACAATATTTTTAAATATACTATAATGGTCAGGATATGAAGGTGTGAATAGACATGTGCATAGTGAAGCTTTATAACAAAGATGAATGAATGATAATTATTTTTTACCCTGAAGTTTGCAAAGTATTAATAGCAATGAGACAATTATAGACAATTATAGCAGGAGTACTTAGTAAAGATTTGGTAAACTAATGAATTACCATCTAATGAAATATCTAATGAAATATCTAGTCCATTTGAACTTCTTTGTACAAAATTCGAATGAACTACTATGACATTTATATTCATTTGTGTGGCAAGATGAATATTTTTGGGTTACCATTGATGCCAATGATTTATACACCATCACTAAACATGCCCACATCATTGATGTTGCTGGTTAGTTTAGTTACTTTTTTTTTCAATTGAATAGCTATCTTCCTGAGACAGTATGAATTGCACTAAGGAATAATATTTTTGTATTTCATTCAAAATTGATTTACAAAAGACGGGAACCACTATGGGCTTTGTTTGTCCCTGGCTTATGGAAACTTCACTGTGGGTTTTGAACTATTTATATGTCCGAGTATATATCTACACACACACACATACACACACACATATATGTGCAAACACTAATGATTATTGTAAACAGTCTGTCATTAAATATGTGTATTATATTGATTTATCATTTATTTGCAAGGATCACAAGAAATTTGAAAAATTCATGAATTGCATATTAGCCCTAGTGAGAATAAATGTGATCACACTATAGATAATTTGAGGGGATCCATGTAAGGGATGCAGCATTTAGGAACTGCCTCTATCCATTAGTGGCATGAGGGGCAACCCCATCGTACATTTTCTATTACCCATCCTTAGATCCAAGTTGCATTTGAATGTGAACAGGGATGAGCGTTGTTTTACTTGAATGGATAGTCTGTTCTGGAATAGTGGCAGCCTCTGTGATATATATCCATCTATCCACAGCATTCAGTTTAGATACCTGGACTGAGTATTTCTGATGCCATTTGACTTGTTGATGTTCAGTAGGTCCATCTATATTAGGTCGAAGGATGCCTTGTATACCAGACTTGTCACCTCTAAGCACTCTGTAGGATACTGAGTATAGTGATAAATCTTTGAGGTGGTCCATGCAAGGCCTATTGTTTAAGATTTGTATCCTTTTAGTAAGGTATCTCTGTGGGTATTCCAATTATTGAATGGATCTAGACAGATACATGCCAAAGTGGGCATTATACAAAATGATTGACCTAATGAGGGCTTTGTAAAGGGAAAGAGTAACATCTCTATATCTAGTCAAAATCAATTTGTTTATAAGCTGTGCAATATAGAAAGACTTTCTTATGACTCTGGGCACATATTGGTAAAAAATTAGGTCACTGTACACACAAGTTCCCAAATGCCAAACAACTGGGTCATTTCTCAGTGGGCATTGTCAATTTGGCAGTTCCCTGTAGTAAATGACTTCCCAAAGGATATGATATTGTATTTCTTGGAGTTTAATTTCAAGTCATGATTCTTGCACCAGTTATTGTTTGGGACAAACCTTCCTGCATAATGGCTAAGTAATTTGGGGATTCAATAACTGCTCCTAGCTAGCAGTCATCTCAAACTTAGTTGGCCAAAGCCCTTTGGTATTTCCTTCTACTTTTGAGATGTATATGCCAAACAGAAAAAGTCTCAGCACCGAACCCTGGGGGACTCCGTTGGTGACTGGTCTCTTCCCCTATTTTGATCTCTTGCATCCTGTGAGCAAGCATACATGTATGCATTCTTTGATTCACCTTCCTGATTATGTTAACCTGATTGTATTAAATGATATCCCTTGTATAATACAGCACAACTTGTCAGAATGTGTTTTAAATTTGTAGTTTGGAACAGTCTTCTAGTAAGCAATGAAACAAAATGTATGAACCAATAATGATAAAACTACCAATTTCAGAAAATTTCACTGATAAAAGGCCACTCAGACTTCTGTCATTGCAATCCACCAATATCAGTAAATATGCAAAATCTCTACAGAAGTAAGTCATCTAAATAATTCCACACTAAAGGGATCTGAAACTAATGAAAATGGTTGCTGCTAGCAAACAACTTTATATTTCACTGTTTCATCTACAAATAAAGTGCCTGTTGCCCTTGAAGAATAAATTGCCTATGCTGCATTAAAAAAATGATAAGCTAGTAATTTTGCAATGGGAAATGGATGGAAAACTGATAAGAGAAACATTGTTACTAGGTAACTCCTCCAAAGGAGGACATTCACAGGACTGCAGCATCCACTCCCTTTAAAGGACAACACAGTAGAGTATCAATAATCCATCACCATACTGTGGGATTAGAACCCACAGCCTTCTGCATCAAAAGCAAGTATACCACCTGTTGTGCTACTAACACTAACAATGCAAACAGCTTAGCATAAGTAGCACTAAACGTCTCTTCCCCTGAAGCTCTCAGATCCTTGAAATATCCACTTGACACCCAACTAAATCTCTTAACTTCGCAGCACAAGAAATCTGGAAAAAAGCCAAAATTTATTTCGGTGGGGGGGGGGGGGGCAAAGGCCCAAAACCAGGGACACATTTTAATTATTGCTTGTATAATCTTAGAAAGTTGCTAAAATAAAGTATTTTGTGTTACCATGTGTTTCCTGAAAGATAGGAAGACTGAAACTTAAATTCAGTGAATTCATTTCTCACTGATTTGCCAGAAAACCGCACATTTTAAGAGGAACAGACCAAAAGTATGAGCCAAATATTCTGTGAAAATCTGGACAGATGAGAGCTATGGACTCAACTCCCTGAATCACAAGTGGTGGTATGGGTAAAGAATTCAGGCTCTTGTTTGAGCCTGAGTAACACTAACCACCAGGTATACCTAACTGGGGCATTTTACACACACACACACACACACACACACACACACACACACACACACACACACACACACACACACACACACAAGCAGCATAACTCCTGCAAATAAAAGGACAAACCTCTCCTTACCGGCATGACTCTGGCAGTACCAACAGAACGGCGGCAGCATAAGTCCTGTAACACAGAGCAATAAGAGAACAAGAACAGCTCATTTAGTTAGTTTAACTTCAGGGGGTGAATCCACGTTAGCGTGAAAACTCCACTTCATTATTTTTTCCCGATAGGTTTTGCAGCTGTAAAAGCGGGGGGACTCCCCCTCCCCCTGGCTTTATGGTTCTGGCACCCATGAGTCTGCATGCAGATGCCCTACTCAGACAGCCTCCTTTTATTTGAATTCTTCCTCATGCAATCTGACTGTCATCTGGGACAGCACGCAATTTCTTCTCACCTGCTGCACCATCATGCCTTTTCTCTTTTTTTACTTTAATTTTGCTGCTTTCACAGACAGAGATGTCTCTTGTGAGTCAACCAAATTACCGGTGTTTTTGCCCAAAGTGTACCTAGGCATATAAAATTAATACATACAGAAAGTACAGAGCTGTACTTCAAAACTGTTCTATTTATTAAATATTCATACAGAATGAGCAGTTAGGTCTCAATTTGTATATACCTATAAACCTTGTATACACATAGCAGTACATATCCAACAACTACCAGAGCATCATAGCTCAATGCTTGGCTTTAACAATATAGTTTATTGACAAGGTAGAGGCCTCATCATTTTCTGCACACAACAGGCCATGCATGAATGTTTCTATGTGCATTTAAATGTTACCTTCTTACGGTTGTACTCCTTCGCTATGTAAACACAGTGATTATGCCTTCCAGTCCATCAGCATTTTGGAAAGAGCACTCTAGTAGCACTCAATCATTTTCATCCATTATTTAATGTTACAAAGTAACTAGAAATTCTAAAACCAACAAAGGGTGGTAATTTACTGACATTCATGTTGGTGAAGTCATGTATATTTTTCCCACCTGAAATGGCAACTTCCTAATCATAAAAGACTCTGAAACATTGAAGGTCCAACAAGAAGCTCCACTCACCTTTCAAGTAGTTCAGACTAATGCAGTCCAGCAGTCAGAGTTATTGACAATGAAAGAGGGAACACATTCTATTCTAATGTTTCACATTATTATGTTGGAATTAAAGAATTTAAGAAAGCAATTACTGGATTTAACAATTTCTGTTACAATAACATTTGTAAAGACTGCTAACAGAATCTTCAAACCTGTTAAATGAAGTGGATAAGGGAGATGCTAGCTTGAAACAACAGCTTAATCACTTTGCTTTGGCAAGCCCATCTTTGCAAGTTCATAAAGAGGATTCTAAAAACAGAATCAGGCACTGTAATCTTAGCTTTGTTGATATGCCAGAGGTGACTGAGCAAATAGGCATGAAATATTTTATAGCAATTTGGGGTGCATTTTGACTCCCCCATTAAAACACATTATGTGCACAAAGTGAACTCACCCAAACCACTCACAAGTGCCCTTCTGCAGGCAGTTATGGTTTTGTTTCACCCTTTAGTTACAAAAAGTGAATTGTCGCACATGCAAAGACAAGGTTTGTAAGTGGTAAAATGCTAAATGAGCAGCTTTATACACTGAATTATCCAGTCATATTCCTCCTCTTGGTAAATGTCTCTCCAGGGAGTCATTATTATCCTGGCCACTTGTGGAAACCCAAATAACTGAAGTCACACTTGCACTTTTAATTAGTCATTATCAAGCTTAACAAGAACAACAAATAATGTTCAGGAGGAGGAGGAATGAAATTTTAGTGGAAGGCAGGACTTGAGCTATTTAAGTAATGCCTAAGTGAATGATAATTGTTTAAAAAGGAAACAAATGTATAATGCAGGAAACTAATGAAAATGTTTACACTGGTTTGTTTTAATTGTTGTTATAGCTGTAAGTGTACCCATGTCATTGTTCAAATTGTGCACATTTAATAAAGGTGTTTAAAAAAGCTTAAATTAAGTTATGTTAAGGGTAGAGTGTATTCTGATTTAGGAGAAATAATCCATGGGATTCAAAAGGGTTACGATGAGTGGTAAGCCTTACCATGAGCAGCCAGCCCCTCAAAATAACCTTTTCCTATTCTGAGATCACCATGCCACCATGCTTCTCAAAGTCAAAGTAAACTTTATTGTCATTTAGACTATACAGTAGCACTGCACAGCTGAACAAAATTACATTTCTCTAAGCACAAGTTCAAACATAAACACATAAACAAAATATACATATATGAGAACAATACAACACTAACAACAGAGTCCAAGCCATCCGAAGGGGCCACATCTGCATTAATCATGCTTGACCAATCACAGCAACCACAGCAATTCTTGTTATCCACGACATCCACACCATCACTGGTTCCATTTCAACAACATTAATGTCCCAAGTCCCGGACCACTCTCTTCCGATTCAACAGTACCCAAAATAATTGCCACCATTTGAAGATCTGGACGATCACCAGTGACCAATGTGATCAAGCAACCACAGCAATCCTCACCATCACCACCATCTTTGCCAGCTTCATCTCCAACAACCGCATGATCCCAAGACCCAGACTGATCCCTCCAACATCCAAACTAGCAGACCAAGCAGGATTTCCTCCATCTGCCATTGGCGCAACTACTATAGGCCCTAAATGGCCCTGGTCAGCCCAATGATCCAAAACAGCCACAATTCCAGAACACGGTAAATCCACAGCCTAAGCCTAAAAACCACCACCATTGCAAACAACCATACACTTGACCAGCAAACAGACTCCCAAATGGAAGGTAAGTTAACCAAACATACATAAAAATACAAAATGCACACCGGGAGCCAGAGTAGGCGCTGCCATTTTAGCCCACATGAGTGGAAAGCATCAGTGCAGAGGGCAGCCTCACCAGCCATGTTAAAGGATAATGAGGCAATCCAGGGAAGTGCCTATTGCTAATTTTCCATGTGATCTCTCCAAGAAATGCATGCATTTTCCAATTTAAACAGCCAAACACTTCAGGGAATTAGTTGGCTAAGTAAATTAACATGGCTCAGTGATACAATTAACTTGGCAAAAAGACTGCAGTCACAGATTTTAGTCAGTGGAAGAAGCCACGTTGGAGGTAATTTAATGAAGTTTAGTGGAGCTGTAGTGGGGTGGTGTGACTGTGTGTATGTGTATGGCAGTGTGTATGCATATTTGCAGGGGTATGAATGGAGTAGAATGACTGTGTGTGGGTGGTCAAAGTAGGGGGGATTAGGTAGAGAATGGAGATTGTGGATGTGTCTGTTAGTCAAAGCAAGCATGTGGATTAATGGGTGAGTGTGTCCATGAGCTCAATCAAGTATCTGTGTGAGTGTAAGAAGGTGTGTTTGTGTGTGTGTTTGTGTGAGTGTGAATGCTTGTGTGACAGTGTGGGGTATGCCTGTGCCAACATGAAGCATGAACCACTAGAGGATATTACCACAGCAAAGTGCTTTTAGCATGGGCAGCACACCTCTCAACTGTCCAGATTTTTTGCAGAATGCCCATATTTTTGCATCAGATTTTTGATCTGTTGCCCATTCGATTCTCAGTTAGAGCATCTTCTGTGTGGTGACATGCATGAATGGGCGTTCCTTCGTTGAAGGTTGTGCGTTAGGCCCGGCAAGCCAGCACGTAAAAATCTACTGCCAATAATTAGTGGACCGGAGTTCCACTGTGGTGACCCCTAACCGGGAAAAGCTGAAAGACACAACAACATTTTTGATCTGTTGCTCATAAAATTTTTAGTTTCCTGGCAAATCACAGGGGACTGACGTCACTAAATAATGACAGGCATTTGAGTTTCAGACTTTCTATCCTTCAGATAATGCAGGCTAACACAAAATCTGCTATTCTAGCAACTTTGTAAGTTTATAAGAGCAATATTTAAAATTTGTCCCCTTTTTGGGCCTTTGTCCCCCATTATTTTTGGCTTTGTCCAGATTTATTGGGCTAAGAGGTTGAGAGGTATGATGGACAGTAAAAAAAGTAATTCCGAGACATACAAATTAGCCAATAATGAGGTCTTCTTCATTGTGACTAAAGTTGTCTCTGAACTGCTTTTTTGCAATCATGTAAATTGACCTGCCTGCAGTGGGTACTTTACTCAGCTACAGCACTTTGTCATTGAATTCCAGGGAATTCCTCAGATGTCAATTCCCTGCTTTAAAAAGTGAGTAGAGTGCTAAATTTATAGCACATTTCCAGATGCAACAGAATATTAACAGATGTGTCCCTTGTATGATTTATGAAACAAAACACTAGATTAATAATGGAAAGTGCTTAAGTGATAGGTAGGCCCACTCGGACAGTAATGGATATACTAGTTCTGTTACAGAGTCTCTTATGTGTTCCAACTAACAAAGTGAAAGTTTTATATGAGTTTGTCAGTGAATTGTTTGTTACTCTCCCTCACTGAAGTGTAAACAGAATATCTGAATGTTTCTGTACTTGGTAGTGCAATAAGATCATCAACATAAAGAACTGGATTGATATTTAAGATCTAAGCAGTACGATTAGTGATAACAAGGTAGTGTAGTAAAGGGCCAAGCACCAGCTCAGTAAGAACACAACAGGACAAACTATGAATTTCAGTGAGGCAGTGACTGACAACAGTCTGGAAGGTTCTGTCTAGAAAGTAATTTGTAAATAACAATAGCCCTAACCAAGTCTTAGCATATCCAGCTTTGTAAAGGAGTTTATGATTGATCAAATTATATGTCATTTTGTAGTTAATGGCTAACTCACCAGTTAGCAGGGCTTTATCCATATTTGGTCCAATTGCATCAATGACGTGGCACATATTGTCATAATACTAAATCCTTTTCTAAAGTCACAACAGTGATTTAAAATGCCAGCTTATTTATATGTTCAATAAATTGCTTATAAATGCATATGCAATTATAAATGCATGTGCAAAACCACTAACTATAAATCCACTAGAAACACAAATAAATTCTCTCCTGAGATCCTCAATACTTTACTCTGTAACTGTGACGGATCCCCCTAAAAACCCTCCCACTTGAACAGGCTGTAACATATTTCAACAAAACATTTCTACAACACCTAGACATTGTCGCTCCATTGCTCAAAATCAAGGTTAGAAACTCTACAAACTCCTGGCTCAGTAAAAAAAAACAAACAAATCCTCAAGTCCAGAGACACTGCCTAGCTTTACTATCAAAAAACCAAAGAAACACAAAGCCTAACTAAGTACCAAGAACTGCACAACCATGCAAAAAAAATGCATTAGGCTGGACAAAAATATCCTACTACACAACATTACAAACTAAATACCAACACAACCCCCAAAAATTTTGGAAAACTTTAAACCAGCTACTAAAACTCACCCACAAGGCTACCCCCAAACTAACCACCCCTGACACTAAAGTTCCCATCGAAACAGAATTCACCTCCCACTTTGTGAACTCAATCCTATCCTTAGTATCACAGGACAGTTCCAACCTCACTATCCCCCCCAGCACAAATAACACTAATACAAGCTTTACCCTCAAAACAGTTTCCACAACTTCAATCAAAAGCATGCTCTCCAAACTAAAAATTTCCATCAACAGCAGCCGACCTACTCCCCAGCTATTTCTTGAAACTCACAGCAGATGCTATTGCTATCCCAATCTCCACTCTCATAAACAGATCAATTGTTGAAAACTATGTGCCCAAACTCTGGAAAATATCATGTTACACCTATACATAAAGGCAGGACTTCCACTGAATGTAATAACTACAGACCCATTGCTTTACTCTCCTCCCTGGCCAAAATCCTGGAAAAATGCATCCATACCCAGCTGCTAAAATATCTCCTAGACAGCAACATCCTGTCACCTACTCAACATGGTTTCAGACCTGCCCATAGTACCACTACAGCCCTCCTGTGCTTCACAGACACAGTAAACCTTCTCAAAAACAAAGTCCTGCAGGTGTCAACTCTTTTTGGATATGTCCAAAGCATTTGACACAGTCTCACACCAAATCCTGCTAAACAAACTAAACCAATATCACCTATCAAATTCCACTCTTAGCTGGTTCCAAAGCTACTTAACTGACAGGTACCAAGCTGTGAAATGAGAAAATTCTCTCTCTCTCCTCAGCTACCCATAACTATAGGAGTCCCACAGGGTTCTATCTTAGGACCACTACTGTTCACAGTCTTCACAAATGACCTCCATACCTCGACACCGCATGCATCTATCATTCAGTATGCAGATGATACTACCTTAATCTGTGCTGCACAAAACATTCCCACCCTCCTGCAAACAACTCAACTAGCATTCTCTGACATTGAAAACTACCTTACCAAAGCCCAACTTATCCTCAATCCAAAACTCTGCTTATAATTATAACCAGTTCTAACAAAAACACTGATAACAGTCAATTCACTATCTACTCCACAAATGCTACTCCAGTCGCTCCAGTGGCACAGGCTAAGCGCTATTGGGAATAACCATAGACTTCCACCTAAAATTTGATAGTCATCTCAACTTAACTATTAAAAAAGTACATACCAAACTGGGATCACTCTACCATATCAAATCATTTCTTACCAACAACACAAGATCAGCCGTTGCTCACTCCCAACTTCTATCCACCCTACTCTATACATCTCCCATTCTGACTAATCTCAACAAAACTGAACTAAGCAAAATGGAAGCCTGCTATAACAGAATTGCCTGCTTTGCTGCAAATTGCTCATATAGAGCTCATCACTGTACTGCTTTGAGACAGCTCCACTGGCTTGAACTGCCCAACCTCCTAACCTACAATCAGTTCTGCCTCTGTCATTCTATCTATTACCTCCCCAATAAGTGTCCTGCCCTCAAAAACCTAGTACAACATCACTCAGCCAAAAGGCCTCTTAGATCATCAAGCAAACTACTACTAGAAGTCACCAACAGCTACAGTAGTTTTGGAGAAGCACTATATAGTAGTTCAGTGGCTAAAAAATGGAACTCTCCCCACTAGCATACAAAACACATTGTCCAAAGCCTCCTTTAAAAACCTCATTAGGCAACATCTCAAGCAACGTTGGCAGTGCCATGACTGCTCCCCAGGCTAGTGAAAGCGGATAAGGTACACATACTAAACCTAGAGTACTTGATAATAATTTTCACTCTTACTCACAAACACTGGCTAATCTACAAGGTATGTACTGTACCTGGGGTGGGAGGTTGGCATAATGGTTAAGGTGTTTACCTTACAGACACAAAGTGCAGGGTTTGATTCTCACATTGGGCAATTGGCTAGGCTTAAAATGGCCCACAAGGGTAGTTAGCCTAGTACTAATCTATGAACCTGTGTGCTATGCATGTATTCTACCTATGTTCCAAATTTCAGCTGTACACAACAAATCTATTAATTACCTTTAGTTTTTAATTAATATTTTCTTGTTTGTTCTCTCCACTGTAACTGTTTATGTGCTGCATACCACTGTAAAAACATGTCTTTTGTAATTTGTGTGTATACTGATCATGTCTAAATATCTAAATGTATCTGTAATTTTTATGTGGAGCTTTTCTCCCAGGCCTCTGCTAAAAAAAGGCCTTTTTGGCTCAGTCAGACACCCTTGGTTAACAAATGTAAAATAAATAATAAATAAATAAACCCGGCTTTCTAGGATTTTTACTGTATGACAAATTATAGAGACAGGCTGAAAGTTATATGGTGTAGGGGGGAGGAAATTTTTGGAACAGGAGCTATAGTATATTTCCTATGGTAGTTTAACATGATACTAGTAGAAAATGGGTCTATATTACAACGTCGAACTCCCAGGAGTCCTAACGTTGTAATATCGAACTCAAATGTTTGAAATACGAAAATAGCAAAGCCACGGCACACTGTTTTCGGGACTTTGCTATTTCCTCCACTGTGGTGCGATCTCAGAGTTGGTATATTTAAGTAGGAGGTGTGGGGAGCACAGCCCCCCACATTAGTTTAAGTTTAAAGTGTAAGTGTTTTTTTTTTTTTGTACCGGAACAGCGATTTTTTTCCTAGGGAAAATAAATTGCTATTCTGTGTTTTCGTAATTCTTAGGTTTCAAACTTCATGGTTTCATATTACATCGTTCGAACTCCTGTGAGTTCGACGATGTAATATAGACCCGTAGAAAATTATAGATTGAGGATGCATGCAAGCAGTTTAGCTATGTAGACAACTGATAGTATCAGAATGTAACCATGTGAAATCAAGTTGGGAATACTACAATTTTTTCTAGACTGATTTGATTAAGTCTATGATTTAGTAGGAGCTGATCTTTTTAAAGTAAAACCAAGGATAAAGGTACATGTTTTGTATGTTAATATTTGGTGAGTAAGTGTTTCTATTAATGGATTTGGGTATACTACTGATGCATTTATTTAGTGAGCCAGATAAGTTTTGTTAAAAGTGGAGGCATTAACATAGATTTAATGCAGGGAGCACCATGATTACACTCCGAAATCGAAAAAAAAGATAAACTTAAGCACATCCCTGACATGAGACCTGATCATAACATTGTTTAGGGATGCTTATCAAAGGCTTATTAAGCACCTTTAGAAATTGTTAGGATTTTATTTCCTGCTAGGGACTAATGTTAGATAGTGCCAGCTGACAAAGAACAACGGCAGAAGGTAAAACAGCTTTTAAACACTGTTACAACTTTACAGCAATGCACATAAAGAGAAAGTGATGCAGGACAATGCATTTGATATCTTTACAAGCTGTTAGTTCTAAAGAAGGACACTTTGTTTCTGCCTGCTGCCTGTTTTACAGTAAGTGCTTTATCAAAGGCTTTGAAAGATGGTAAAACACTTTGTATTCCAGCAACATTGTCTTTCTATAACTGGTACTACATGGAACAGATGAAGATCCATGCACTACAAAAAATATGACCTGGTTACCAATTGTTACCCGTTATTATGTGTTCTTGACAGGGATGCCAAGATTTCACCTCTCAAACTTTGCTCTTGAGGTAAATTTCTTGGCATTCATGTCTCAAACAGATAATAAGCAGGTTATAATCAGACACCTGATCATATTCCTCTTTTAAAAGAACAAAAATAAAATCAGAGATGCAAGGAGAATTACTGACCCCAGAGTTTGTTCCAAAATCACAGTAATCACTTAAATTTTGGTCATTCAGTAAGAGTTAGCATAAGTTCAATTACCTATCTATTCAACTTGTTAAACTTCTAAGGCACATTTAAAATTGGATATATGTTTTTTAAAACCCAAAATATTCAGTGACTAAGACAGAAACTAGATTTTCAAGGTCGATAAATACTTTTGATAAACGTACATGGATGGATAACAGTGTTGACTTTTATACAAAGCAAGGAGGAAAGCTTGACTCCCAGAGTCTAATACAAAATTGCTATTTGGGGTGAGGGAAGTATAGGTTCATAGGTTCATAGGTGTGTACTAGGCTAATGGCTCTGGAGCCTTTACAAGCCTAGCTGATAGGATTACCCTGGCATCGTGCCACCCAACCTTAGTTCCTAGTGGTTCTGTCGAGTAGAGCCACTGGAGTGATCCATGGGGTGAATTTTCTATTTCCCATCCACTCATCAAGATTTCTCTTGAAAAAAGCTAGTGACGTGCTCTGCTTGACATGTATGGGAAGTCTATTCCATAGCATGGGCAGTCTCTGGGTTATGAACCTGTCCCTCTAGCATATTCTGTTGATTGTGGTAATGAGGTTGAGGTCTCTGGAGCGTGGGGTGTGGAGGGATTGGGATTTCTTTAGATGTAGCATTTTTATGGCAATAAAACAATTGCCTGGGGCCCTGGATATCTAAATGTATATACAAATGGGTGCTGAACATCTAAAGACAGAGAGCTCCTAGTTTGGGTGGCTGATAGTTAATCTGACCACTGACATGCAGCAAGGATTGTTTTTTCATTTGGTAGGGAAGAACTACTGTGTATGTCAGGATAGTTGGAAAGTAAGAGTAAAAGCTGTGTAGTGGCTGAATCAGCTGGCCAGGTTAACAATTTGGTGATTCCAAGCAAGGCAGAGGTAAACTCATGTGAATAAATATCTAGGGATTCACATTTTCTGCTATTACCATGCATATGGTGCCTTGTCTGAGAACTGCAGATGTATGCTGAGTAGATTACTTACTGACATAAAGGATGATATTCATAAATATTCATTCTATAGTGCTAACAGCACTGGTCTATCATGTTCTAGTAGTATGGTTATGTTAAAAGAAACAAGGTCTACATTGAGCAAAAGCTCATTAGCCACTCCTTTGTGTGTCTCTGATTCAAGCACCTAGTGCAGTCAATATAACTGCACTAGTGTTCTTCATACCAGCCCATCTATCTCTGCTATAGACAGACACAGACACACACAAACAAACGCACACAGACACATACACACAGTTTACTATCAAAAGGGTGATTGTACTATGTCCGAATTGGAAACACCGAACGCCCTAGTTAAACATTTTAAAATACCGAAAAAAAAATGCTGAAGTCACAACAGCGAATGCACAATAGCATTTGCTGTTGCAAATTCAGCATTTTGAATGCATATTGTATTATAGTGGGGATCAGAAAATGTACCCTTTCCCTCACTGTAGTGCAATCTCGGAGTTTGTATATATAAGTATCAAGGGCTATGGTGGGTGCAGAGGGCTTGCCCCCTTGCAAAACGTTCATTGCTCATGACCGGAAGTGTGGTATTGTCAGTAACGTCAACATTCCTGAGATGTCAGCTTTCCTGAAATACCCTGTTCGGTCATGTTTATAGTTGTAGATTTGATTTCCAACATTTTAGGTCGGAAACATGAACACTTGCACTTTGTAGGTGCCAGATTTTGATAGTAAACCCACAAAAGGAAAACACAGACATTCCAGCAAACTATACCATTAGACACTCAGATGGTCTCTCTCACACAGTTAGATACACACCCACAGAAACACACACACACACACACACACACACACACACACACACACACACACACACACACACACAGACATTCCAGCAGATATATACCATTAGACATCCAGACAGTCTATCTCACACACACACACACACACACACACACACACACACACACACACACACACACACACACACACACACACACACACACACACACACGCAGACATTCCAGCAGATATATACCATTAGACATCCAGACAGTCTATCTCACACAGACACACACACACACACACACACACACACACACACACACACACACACACACACACACACACACACACCAAACTCAACTGCCCAGAAGTTTGCTGAATGCCTAGATTTTTACCTTATATTTTTGGCGTCTTCCTCATTAAATCTGTAGTTTTCTAGCAAATAACTGAGGATTGAAGTAATTAAATAATGACAGTCATTTGTGTTTCATGCTTCATATCCTTCAGAAATGCATGCTACTGCAAAACCTGTTATCACTAAGTTGATATGAGCGATATATAAAAATCTGTTGTTGATTCTGGGCCTTTGTTTCTCCATTATTTTGGTGTTGTCCAAAATTCTTGCAATAAGAGTTTGAGAGGTGTCACACACACACACACACACACACACACACACACACACACACACACACACGCACACGCACACGCACACGCACACGCACACGCGCACACACACACACACCACACACAGAGTCTCAAATAACTCACTTGCTGTGATGCTAATTGCACAGCTGTTGCCACAGACTGTACTGACTGAATGCCATAAAATAGCATGTTCAGTCCCGCTTCTCTTCTCTACTCCTCAGTGCTGCTATAGAGCTTGTCTTTGAATCACTGTTCTGCACTAACCTGATCCCAGAATAAGGCTCCAGAGCAGAGTACATGGCTAATTTACATTAGCCATGTTTTTGAACTGCTGTATTTGCATGCAGCATTATCTTGTAGAATACAGTGGTGCTGCTGTCCTTAGGATTCATAGCATGACAGCAGTCTATGAATCGGACACATATAGCATACTGAACAAGCCTGCTAGAAATAGGTTTGAACAGTGGGCTGCTGGTTTCTGAATTTTACCCCCCCCCCAAAAAAAAAAGTTACAGCAGCTAGTTTGAGGGATAATGCCATAGGTACGAATGTTAAATATTTGTATTTATTTATATATTTTAACAATTGTTGACATGTTAACTAAATAAGTGGACTGGTTCCAAAACTCTTTTCAGCCATGATCCACATCCCAAGGACAAGGGTAAATAAAATGTACCGATACATGGACAACTCACTGTAGAGAATCAATGAACATGTTTTTGAGAGATGGTAAGAAACCAGAGTATCCCGATAAAACCCATATAAACTAGGAGAACATGCAACCTCCACGCAGACAGTGACTGGAAGTCAAGAGTGAAGCACAGACCCTGGAGCTAAGAGGGTGACAAAGTTCCACTGAGCAACCATAATGAGCCAAAGCTGATCTTGACAGTATTTTAATTATGGTATTTAATGGGAGCATGGTAATACAAAGAATCTAAGGTGATGGGAAACCCAACATACCATCCACTAACCTTGCAAAGAAGGGAACGTTTTGACACAAGAACAGTAATGCATTTGAAGTATATATAAACATACCAGTAACTGTGAATTTCAAGAGATCATCATTTAGAGAATAGGTATGTAGCTATAAATAACTTGAAGGAAATTGTTTCAGTTGTATCTGATATAGTTTTCTACTGAAGTTTAAATGTGCTCAGTTCTGTGTCTTTCTGTATATACAATGCACTTCATTTACTTGCTAGAGTTATATAATACTACGTCTGCTGAACCTGATTCATGGCTGAAAATGGTCCCTGGATTATATCAACCACATGGTAAAAAATACAACAGCAAACAAATAAGCTGAGTCCAAGCTGGCCAAGTAAAATGTTTTAATTGTAAAACGTTAGCGCTTTCGGGTAAGAACTCTTCCTCAGACAACATACACATTCTCTAAAACATTTTAAATGCTATTAAAGATCAATTAAACAACTAAAAACAACAGATCATTGCTTACATTTGACCGCCTTCTCTTCAGGGCTGGTTTTAAAGGGACAAAGTTGTTAAGTCCTGGATATGTATCAGCAGACAGTTGTATAATCCATTTTAGTTCTATATATTCTGTGTTGTTAACAATATCACCCCCTTCTCCCCATATGAACTATATGCAGCACCATAAATGAAAAGGTATGATCTGGAAATTGTTTAACATGTTGGCAAAAGGCAGTACGTTCATCCTAGAGTCTAATGGAAGACAAATGGTTTAAAATTCTAGTTAACTTACAATTAGTTTTTCCCACATAAAAACTGAGACATAATATGCACTGCGCCGGATATATCACATTCTCAGTATGACAATCAGCATAAAAATCAAACATCCCTTATTAGAGGTCAGATGTATAAAACTGATTAGACTATTCACAAAAGTGCATGCCTTGCAATGTCTACAAGAGAAAGTTCCTATCATGGAATGTTTAACTTTGGAAACTTGTTTTCTCACCATTGGCTCATGGCATAACAGATCTTTAAGATTATTGTTCCATTTATAAATAAACCTAGGTATAGGCTCTAACTTATCCCTTAGGCATTCATCGCTTCTGAGAATTTTCCAGTTCTGTTTGATTATATTGCTAACATCTTGTATATTATTGCTATAGCGCAATACTATCTTTGGCTTCATATCAGAAGAGGAACACAACCTACTTTTCTTCCTTAATAGCAAGGATTCTCCAGTAAACCAGGGTTTAGCCTTATTGCTCCTTTGCAGATGTACTGCTTGCTTACCTTTATCTAATACTTCTTTCCAATAGCCTTTGTCCAATAGATGTTTAGTCAATGTATCTAATTCTCTACAAAATACATCATTATTCGTACATAGTCGAGATACTCTATAACATTGCCTTGGACTATGTTGCTAAAAGTGTGTTTGGGATGCATGCTGCGAGCATTTAAATAATGATTTCTCCAGCAATCCTTTCATTATAAAGTTGTGTATAATCTTCCTTGCCTGTTCTTAATAATAGTTACATCTAAGAAAGCTATTTTGTCCTCAATATAATTAAGGGAAAATCTAAGAAAATCAGTGGTGCATTCCATATATTCAACAAATTGCTGTAGGGAAAACACATCCTGTGCCCATAACAAAAAAATATCATCAACAAATCTAGCATAGAATGCTATATAATTATTCCAAGGATGTTCGTATTCAAAGAAATGTTTCTGTTCCCAGTATGCTAGCACTAAATTTGCATACGAGTTCTCACAGGGTGTGCCCATGGCAACACCCTGTTTCTGCTTATAATTTTTACCATTACATGTAAAAACATTATTTTCCAGAATCAACTTTAATGCCTCTAAAATTAGGCCTTTAGTTTGATTATCATGAAATTTCACTATCATTCATTATTTCCCCTACTGCCTTTAGGTCAAACTCATTACTAATAACTGTAAACAAATTATTTATATCCACCATAACTAACTAACTAACTAACTAACTAACTTTATGTGTGATAGCAATGTTTTTAACATATCTACTGTGCAGTTGACTAGTAGTCAAGTAGATATTTTGAGTAAAGGTCTCTCATTTGTGCCCAGCAGGGCATCCACATTGAATGATGTTATTATTGACTTACATATGTTTGGAAGGAGTGTTATTTTAAAAAATATCTTTGCAACAGAGTGTTTACCAGTGAATAGATTTAAACAGCCTAGTACTTTTACTCCCCCAATGAATCCCTCTGTACGGACTTTCTTGAAAACTTGTGAGCAAGATATTAGACATTACTTTGATAACGTCCACTGTCAATTTAACAATTTAAATAATGATGAAAGGCAAGCTTTAATAGAATTGGCTAATGATGAAAGGCTGGTTATAAAACCAGCAGATAAAGGGGGGGGGGTTGTAGTTATGGATGCAGCAGCATATATCAACTCCCTGCAAGAATTACTAAATGATGCAGAGACATATTCAATGGTCTTGCCTTTGATGGTTTAAACACTTCATTTGTGGAGTAGTTAATAGACTAAAGGTTTTAAAAGATAATTGTGTGCTAGATGAAAATTTATTTGCATTTTTTTCTTATTGAGCATCCGGTAGTACCACTCTTTAAAGCCTTACCGAAAATACATAAAACCGTCCTACCAACTCCAATGAGACCCATCGTCTCAGGGAGAGGATGGGTCACTGAACATCTTTCTATGTGGGTGGAGGAGAAGTTAAAACTGTTGCTTGACCATTTTCCAAGAATCTTAAAGGATTCTGGACATTTCTTAACTAAATTGTATGAGACATGTCAGGAGATAGAGTTAGCTAACGTTTTGTTAATTACGCTGGATATAAAGAATTTGTTCACAGTTATTAGTAATGAGTTTGGCCTAAAGGCAGTAGGGGAAATAATGAATGATAATGAAACTTATGATAACCAGACTAAAGGCCTAATTTTAGAGGCATTAAAGTTAGTTCTGGAAAATAATGTTTTTACATGTAATGGTAATTATTATAAGCAGAAACAGAGTGTTCCCATTGGCACACCTTGTGCCAACCCATATGCGAATTTAGTACTAGCATACTAGGAACAGAAACATTTGTTTGAATACGAACATCCTTGGAATAATTATATAACATTCTATGCTAGATTTGTTGATGATACTTTTTTATGGGCACAGGATGTGTTTTCCCTACAGCAATTTGTTGAATATATGGAATACACCACTGATTTTCTTAGATTTTCCCTTAATTATAGTGAAGACAAAATAGCTTTCTTAGATGTAACTATTATTAAGAACAGGCAAGGAAGATTATACACAAATTTATATTGAAAGGATTGCTGGAGAAATCATTATTTAAATGCTCGCAGCATGCATCCCAAACACACTTTTAGCAACATAGTCCAAGGCAATGTTATAGAGTATCGCGACTATGCACGGATAATGATGTATTTTGTAGTGAATTAGATACATTGACTAAACATCTATTGGACAAAGGCTATTGGAAAGAAGTATTACATAAAGGTAAGCAATCAGTACATCTGCAAAGGAGCAATAAGGCTAAACTCTGGTTTACTGTAGAATCCTTGCCAATAAGGAAGAAAAGTAGGTTGTGTTCCTCTTCTGATATGAAGCCAAAGATAGTACTGCACTATAGCAATAATATACAAGATATTAGCAATATAATCAAACAGAACTGGAAAATTCTCAGAAGCGATGAATGCCTAAGGGATAAGTTAGAGCCTATACCTAGGTTTATTTATAAATGGAACAATAATCTTAAAGATCTGTTATGCCATGAGCCAATGGTGAGCAAGCAAGTTTCCAAAGTTAAACATTCCAGGATAGGAACTTTCCCTTGTAGACATTGCAAGGCATGCACTTTTGTAAATAGTTTAAATTATTTTATACATCCGACCTCTAATAAGAGATATGTGTTTGATTTTTATGCTGATTGTCATACTGAGAATGTGATATATCTGGCACAGTGCAGATTATGTCCCAGTAGTTTTTATGTAGGAAAAACTAATTGTAAGTTAAAAACTAGAATTTTAAACCATTTATCTTCCATTAGACTCAAGGATGAATGTAATGCCTTGTACCAACATGTTAAAAATTTTCCAGATCATACTTTTTCATTTATGGTGTTGCATATAGTTCATACGGGGGAGAAGGGGGGTGATATTGATAACAACACAGAATATATAGAACTAAAATGGATTATACAACTGTCTGCTGATACATATCCAGGACTTAACAACTCTGTCCCTTTAAAACCAGCCCTGAAGAGAAGGCAGGTCAAATGTAAGCAATGATCTGAATTGTTTACTTGATCTTTAATAGTATTTAAAATGTTTTAGGGAATGTGTATGTTGTCTGAGGAAAGGTTTTCACCTGAAAGTGCTAACGTTTTACAATTAAAACTTTCTACTTGGCCAGCTTGGACTCAGCTTATTTATTAGCTGTTGTTTTTTACTTATTTATAAGAGGAGTCCTTAAGGGAAAAGAAGAAGCTTTCTTGTTTTATTTTATGACATGGTAAAAAATAAATAAATAAATACATAAATAGATGATAGAACTATTGCTGAAAGTCGAGTTTTTAAATAATGCTTTGGATCCTGTTCCCCCTTTACCCCCCCACCCATGATCATCAATGTTTTGTCCTGTTTTAGCCTGCTGATTTCTTCAGCCCCTGGAATCCTGAGAGAGAGGGGTGAGACAAGCATGAACCAGGAATGTTGGCTATCACCCAGCCAGGGTAAAATGGATTTTTTTTTTGTATTCTTAATACTACTCCTATTAGCTGGACAATATGGTGCAATGCCTGTTACACTGAGTTAATATGGTCACGTTTCCATATACCTGTAATGATTAGCTAAAATGGTGTGCACTCCTTAATAGGATCCAATTTAGGAGCTGCACATCCTGGCCTTCTCATGGATGGTACCTCTATGGCCTGACTCCACTGGCTCCCTCCCCTATGATAGGTGGGTTGGCATCAACTTCTCACTTCCATCCCTTCCCATGCGTAGCCCCCCCTGGGTCATCTGGACTATAATCAGGGCCAAAACCTCCATGTACCAGAGCCAGCTATGATGAAAGTTATGTCTCACCAAAGGGATGTGTGAATGTTTGCTTTTGCATAATAAAGGCTTAGAGAAAGTGATCAAGTTAAAGAATGTAGTACCTTTTGTTTCTGCAAATTGTTTTAAGCACTTTGTGGGATTTATAGGCAGTGTTATAGATTGTCAGCTCTGGAATGAGTATTCCTAGAGAGTAAAAGAAGCATTATGATGCAACATTTGCCAGAGTGGACAAGTTGTGAGGTTTATATTTTTTCCCCTTTTCAATTAATTGCATAAATAAAATGCCAGGTAAGTAGTGACAAAAAGTTTTGAAGTTATTATATGGGGGTAGTCCTTGATGTAACAACTGCCTCATAACACAGTGGAACTGAAATGGCATTCACTATGGTATTGTAAATTAGAGTTATATTAAAAAGAGATGAAGGTCAAAATGCTGAAAGGAATTCATCAAAACGTAAACATGGATGGGGGGGGGGGGTATTCAGAAACATTCTGTGTGTTATGGTGCAGCACTAAACATCAATGATTCCATAGTGTACTTAGCCATATATTAGTATCAGCATAATATCAGTATTCCAAGAATAGGTCTGTAGAATAAATTAATGCAACCATGTTACTAGCAGCAGTCATTCTAGGGAACTGCAGCAACCAGGCGACCCTCATATACTTCCTGTGATGAATGCAATAAGAAAGGTTAAGAAGCATTCAGAAGGCTATGTGCACTCATATGCAGAATGAAACATTTAATATCCAGAACTTGGACACTAACAGCAAGTCAAAGGTCCAGCACAGCAAGGTGCCAAATTTTTTTATACAAATGGGGAGTAAAGGGGAGGTAGTAAAGGTAACACAAAAAGGGGAAGTAAGCAGAGGAAGACACACAAGAGTAACCATGAGGAATGATAAGTAGGGTAAGAAGGGCATACTTTTTGTGAGACAGAAGCCATTTTTATATATATATATATGAGGAAAAAGGGTAGTGGAAAACATAACACAGAGTAGATTAAGGATGGATAGAGGAAGCAGGCAAGATAACAGGGAAAGACAGACAAATATAAAATGAAGACATTGACAGGAGTGCTATGGACATATAAGGTGGAGCAACACTGGAGGGAGACAGACATTGCAAAGATGGGCAACTGGTGATGGGAATGGTTTGACTATAAACAAGGTATGTGAAATGACACATAATAGAGAGGAATGCCTGGATGGGGGATAGGATAGGGTAGAAGAAGAGTGACAGACCCATCCAAAGGACTGACACCCAGACATCTGTCACCTCTGTGGTTGATGCCTCTGGGGAACTGATGATCAGGGAAGGTCAGTTGCATAACTCCACTAGTCATGCCAGAAGGAACATTATGGTGTCGATCTGAGCACCCAACTGTCACTGCACCTTGGATACAACTGGCCTCTATACTTTTTTCCACGTGAGTATAGGAAACCTCTTGGGGTCACTCTTGGATAAGGAAGCTCTGTCCCATCCTGAGGGGTTTCCACTGAGATCTCCAGTGAGCTCTCCAGGCTACATTCAGCAGGTTTTCCTCCATCACCTTGCTGAGAGGCTGATATGGTGATCACTAGTGAGCCAACACAATATGCATCCGCTAGTGCACCCTCAGGTAGCCACAGCCAGCCCTCTGCCACTGACATGGATGGATCTGTTAAAGAACAAGAAGCAAAAACAGAAAAACAAAAAGCAGTGCATGTATGTTACAAACAGAATTTCAATGGCACATTGCAGCAGTTCGCTCAGAGAGGTGGTCAGCCCTCATAAGGCAGGCCTCCTTGTTTACTTCATATTCTCTGACTACTGTAAAAGAAAGTAGGAAGAACTTAGTTCACTGTTGTGTCAGTGAAAAGAAAAGGAAGGAAACAATTACTCAATAGCAAAAAGAAAAAAAATGGATGATGCCAGAGGCATCACTTACTGTTCTTGCAAGCTGGTTCCAGACATCCCCCTTATACAATGGGCCATTATAATAGCCCAGAAGGTGCCCCTTCAAACCCCTGTGGGGGAGATACAGGGAAAATCTTGGTCTCTTTCTTACATCAGGCAGGAGCCCTGCCTTAACCAGCATATGAGGAAACCACGTCCACTTAAAAGGTCCCCTCAAGGAACAAAATTAAGACATAATGTGATGTGCATCACAGGGGTAGCAGCTGTGTGTTAGTAAGAGTATTTTTAGTACAGAATTATGGTACTATAAGATGAACAGGCTCCATGTGTGAGCACAATGTGCACATGTCTCATTAGCACTGGAATGAGGACAAGATGGCACCTGCTTTGGTTTGATAACACAATACATCATGGCTGTGATTCACAGACAGTCATACTAAATACCCTCATTAGTGTATCCAACTTAATATGAGACTTATTGTACAGCATTATAAAGAGCAATGACCATACTGTGGGAGACCGCATTAAGATGAGTAAGGCATGTATCAGGATTACACTGAAGAAAACATTGCAGTTTGGTATAGGCATACTGAAGGAAGACAAGATACCTGGTAGTGTACCCCTGCACTGTACATAGCATCCATGATAGACATCAGCATCAGGGACAGGCAGCAACTAGTACACATGGATGAGATAATACAGCACAAGGGTACTACAGGTACATGTCCAGCTGTGGGTGGGATATAGTATCAGGGGACACAGCACAAGGGCATCACAATAATATGTCCAGCTGTGGTGGAAGGATGCTGTGGCAGGTAATACAACACAAGGGAATGAGAGTGACATGTCCAGTTATGGAGGGATACTGAGGCAGAGGACACAGCACAGTGGCATGACAGTTACATGTCCTGCAGTTGTGAGGGTCACATTCTGGCCTTGAGGTACTGAGACATGATACAGGGGACACAAAAACCCTCAACCTAGATGAAGGCAAGGTTATGCATAGAGAGAGTGGGGAAAGGAACAGGATATGAAGTGCAATTCAGGCTGTCAATACAGCAATGCAGGAATGTGAACATTGATACAATTTCCATCACTGCATAGCACAGGATGGGGAGAATGATTAGAGCAAGACAGCAGTGAAGTATGTTGGCACCAAATGGGGGAAGGGGGTATTGCATATACAAAGGTCAGCCATGGGTAGTCAGGTACATACACATTGACATGTGTAAGCCACAGCTGTACATGTCTTATCATGGGCATAAGAAAGAGTCAATAGGTGGAAAAGTTCCCCACCCAGGACACTGAGGTGTTACTATATGTCTTGTGTGCACATAGCATGCAAATTGTGAACAAAGATAAAATAGACAAGACATTCCCAAACCAGGTGTTGCAGGGAGTGGTGCAGAATGTCAGTGATGTGTGTTGCCATAACAGGACCATCATATAGAAAAAGTGAAGGTTAACTGATATGTTATTCCATGGCAAGACCAACGCATAAGACATTTACAGGGAGTTGTCTGACACAGAAAGTGGAACACTCACTGAGAATGATTCACAGACGTGAAAGAGTTCCTTGTATCCCTGTTTGGGGAGGGTGAGTAGACCCTCCTTCTGTCAGTGACTTTAATGTTGGAGGCGTTATGCGGACAATTGTCTCAGTATTGGTTGGAGATGCAACAGGTTAATAATACCGGGTACATTTCTATGTTGCAGTGACCTGCATGTGAGAAGGATGTATTCAGCAAAACACTTCTGTATACTTATTCTTCAGGTATGTCCAGGATGCGACTACATCACACTTTGTGACAAAGTATGCATGTGCCTATATGATATTCACAGATTGTCTTACATACCAGTATATGTGTCACATATTGGGATTCAAGGCATATGTTCTGCTGCTGCCAAAGGTGTGTTATCTTTATGCTTTCACACGTTCTACTACAAAGTATTCAAGGAAGAAAGGACAGCACATGCCTGATGTCTGCAGGCCAACTGTGATCAATGATGATGGTAACATGCACATAGCACAGTCAGATGACACTGTGGCACTGTCAGCAATGCTAGCAGTGAAATGATGATGGAGGAGGGATAGGCCAGACTTTTGTCCTTACCAGTATTCAATATTGACATCCTATAAGTGTAAGCCCCACCTAGGCTACGTAGAAGTCACCATCACAGGTGTCATTCATCAGCCACATAGCTTCTAACATTTGTATGCACATTGTAGTGGAGAGGCGTGCTGCTGAATGCTACCACCGTAACTCCAGGAATTTCCCCATCTTGGGTACAATACTTGACATCAATCTGCAGATGCACAGGTCAGTGATCCAGGCACAGACAGCTGCTACACACAATGGTATAGTTGGTGAGTGTGGTGAATGGCCTGTATGACAATGTGCAATACCTCCATGGCCTGCAGGATAACCTTCATATCCTGCAGAGTGACACAGAGTACCGGGACAGGGAGCAGACAGTGCTGCTTAGATTCTAGGCAGCTGATATGGCACCCATTGGTGTGTCCAAGAGGAAGATGGTAGCTGCCCTCCATTTTGCATCTGCAGTCTATGGCCATGGGAGGGTCTGGATGCAAGTGAGATGATCAAAGACTGACCACACACAAATGCAACCCAGTATTCCAGAGACAATTGGCCAACACAACTGAGTGTGCTGAGTCTAATGGTCATGGAGAATGATGCTCTTCAGGCTCCAACCCTGAGATGCCTCACCAGCACACCCACTCCCTGTCACACAGTTCCATACTGTCAATATCTCTTATTGGCTGACAGGGCACCATGCATATCCATGACCATTGTCTGGGTGATGGACACTATCTTTTGTCTGCCAACCTGAGAAACTACATTGGGGTTCCTGTACACATTCCCAAAAGGCTATGCTCTCTCTACTGTGGGCTGCATCAAGCTTTAAAACTGCAGGCCAACACAGTACACATATCCAACAATCATGACATGACATGGTAGCTCCACTTCCCAACCTCCACTAGAGGACATTTTTCCTTACTTCTCATAACCTGATACACACCTGAGTGGTTACCATATCCATTCTCCTATGACCTTTGACCTTATAATAGCATTGTTTTCATCTGTCATTGTGCCCTACCCCTCCTTTGCAAATGATGATGACTGTGTCCTGCCCACCCAGCTTCTGTAGACAGAGTAATGTCTGATACACAATATGGTTAGTCAGTGCACTGTATTACCTAGACTGGGTATGATAACGCATGCATCCATTTTATTCTGTGTTGTCTGTATCATGACCCATAGTTGTGGAGCAGATGAAACCCCTTTGCCAGTGCCTCAATATATTTTGCCCACCTCTGCTTGCATTGTGTACTGCTGCATTCTGTTACTCCAACAACTCTGCACTAATTTCCTCATCTGATGCTCTGGTAAGTCTCTCAAAAAGTATTGTGATGTTCCCAAGTTGTTATATCTCCTTGCATGCTACTGTGTTGTATAATGTGGCACACACCTCAAATATGTGGCTGCATGTCTCAGATGCATAGTACATTGCACCACCAGATATATTCAAGCAGTGGAACCATCCCTTTAGGAGTCTAAGCACACAGCTTCAACAATGTTCCATGTCTCTGAGTGTGCAATGTTATATGTCATCCGAGACATGGTGTACGAATTTCAGATGGGGATGGATCATTTTCCATGTCTCCATTGCACATCTAGCATCACCTGCAGCACACCTAAAAGTGAACGCAATTATATGTGACATCATGTCTACTTGAATTCTAGGCATATATACTGTTTTATATACCTGCCAATGTGTACACCTACCAACCAGATGACTCTGTGGAAAGTCACCCCACACAAAAAATTGGTAGAGGTCACATATATACCAGATTTGTGAAACATGCATGCTGACTAGGTGGCACATAGACATATTATATATGATAGGAACAACAGCACCAAAGTTGAAGAAGTAGAAAAAACAACAAGGCAGGATTCACCAAACACCGTTTATTCTAGGAAAATACAAAGCACTCTGACGTCTCGGCCTTCGCCTTCCAGGAGTATAACACAAGTAAAATCATCAGGTCTTATATACAAATTAAACCAATTATATAAGTAATTAAACAATCAAAATATTAAGAATCAATTAATTAGACAACATTTTCCAATTAAAATCTTCATTAAGTCCATTTGGATATAGAGTTTTAAACTTTAAAATATAAACAGTTTCCTTATATAATAGTAACTGTTTAATTCTTAACATATCTCTGTCATTATTAGATACTTGCTCCAAAATTGAAGCTTTAAGCAGCCTTTCATCACTATTATGCTCTTCAAAAAAATGTCGGGCAACAGGGCTCTCATTCTTAACATTAATTATGTCCCTGATATGCTCTAATAGTCTTACTTTGAAGGGCCTTTTTGTTTCCCCGATATAAAATTTCTGACAGGGACATGTTAATGCATAAATTACCCCTTCTGTTTTACAACTAAAACAACCATGAACTTTAAAAGGGATACCATTTATATACTCAAAACTGCAAATAACAAAGCTGCAAGCCTTGCATTTTCCACACTGATAAGTTCCTTTTAATCTAACTTGTTCCACCATAATGTCTGTAGGGGCACTAAATCTACTTCGTACCAAAAAGATCTTTAATACTTCTGCCCTTTCTATATGAAAATTTTAAATTTACATTTAACCATGATTTAACCTCATTAAGAGAGCTAAAATATTTCCAAAACAATAAAACATTTTTAACAAATTCAGGGGTATAGCAACCATAAGTAGTGACAAAATATATAGCTTCACCAGAGGTTTGTTTTTTCCACTTTTTTTTATTAACACAAACCTCAGATCTTCTTTTCTGCATCATATTTTTTTCACTATAATTATTGACATAGTCCCATAATTTATTGAGACATTCCTCCAAACAAGATGTGCTATATCCTCCCACTAAAAATGAGTTATAAACTGAATCTAATTCATTTTTAAATATTATTTCATCATTACATAATCTAAAACATCTTAACATTTCTCCATAAGGTAAAGAATATTTAATGTGGGGAACATGTCCACTTGTACCATGTACATAAGCAGTAGGGCCTTCAAACTTTCTATTAACCGAAGTTGTTAATTTATAGCCACTAGAGATGTCCAAAGTAACATCCAAAAACGGTATTCGTGGACCCATAGTTAACCCATCAAAATCTAGACCAAATCTGTTTTGTTTCAAATCTGAAATAAATTCTACAGCCATAGATTGTCCCCCTTCTACCAAAAAAATTAAATCATCTGCAAATCTATAATATTTAATTACATGGTCTTGAAAAAACCTATGTTTGTAGATGTACTCATATTCAAAAAGTCCCATGGCTAAATTAGCATACATGGGGGCAAATGAAGCCCCCATGGCTGTACCCTGTTTCTGACGATACATAATGTTGTTAAACTCAAAATAGTTGTTTGTTAATGAAAAATATATTAACTCAATAACAAATTCAGAGACGGGTGACTGACCCAAAAACCGTCTCAATGCCTCTAATCCAAAATCATGACTTATACTAGTGTAAAGGCTTTTAACATCTACAGATAACCAATATAGGTTTTTATTCCATTTTATATCCTTAATTTTATTCAAAAAATCAAAAACATCCATTAAAAAAGAAGGTAATTTCTTAACATAAGAAATTAAATAGTTATGTAAAAAAATACCTATATTTTTTAGAAAATAATTATGACCGGAAACTATAGGGCGACCTAAGGGTTTATTAAGACTTTTATGAATTTTAGGCAGACAATAAAAATAAGCCTTACTACAACCTTCTGTTTGAAATTTATTTTTCACATCTTTCATCTCAAAATAACCCAATCTATAGCCCTTGTGTATCAGGTCATTATATTGTGATATGGCCTCATAATATTTATCTCCCTCACATTTTTCATAAATATTCTTGTCATTAAGATGTTGCATACACATGTTTAAATAATCAATACTATTTAGGACAACCAGCTTGTTGCCTTTGTCAGCAGGTTTAAAAACAACATTATTTTTCTTACTAAGATTCATTAAAATCTTCCATTCCTTTTTCGACATATTGTATTCAATATTACTGTTGTTAAACATGAATTCATGATATCCCATTTCTAAGGAATGATTAACCATTTTAGTAAAATTAGCGACATCATGGTTAGAAACTACAGGAAAAAAGTTACTTTTTGAAGGAACCTTTTCAGTGTTAAGCTTAACATAAGCATTAGTAAATTCATCCGACAAACATGAATAAAAGCTGCTATTAGAGCTAGAGTCATCAGAATTAGAATCAACACATTGATCATTAGTGTTTAAACTAAAAAAATACTTCAAGTACAATTTGCGACTAAATTTATGAACATCCATTTGCATGTCATACAACCTAGAAACTACAGTTGGAATAAACTTTAAACCTAAGTTCAGTACTGAAAGTTCATCATTACTAAGTTCAAAATTGGATAAATTAACAACGTAACAGTTCAATGAGTTAAATGTCTCACTACCATCTCCCTCGTTTGAAGCCTCCCCGTTTCGTCGATTCTGAAGGGGTGTAGTCCTGATATTCCCGCTGGCGTTTGTGCCGTGCCATTATATATGATACTCTGAGTGTAGCACATCATCTGGCAATTGATAGAGAGGAAACTTTTCTATCTGATGTACCAGACACTGTATTGAGTAGATGGGCCCTTGACCAGACAATGTACAGGTTCATTGGTTCATAGGTAGGTACTAGGCTAGCTGCCCAAAGGCATTTATAAGCCTAGCCAGAATGTGTTGGCTTTCACCACCCCCTTAGATTAGTTCCCTGTGCCTCTGTCCAGCAGAGCCACTGAAGTGATCCCTGGGGTAAACTTTCTGTTTCCCATCCACTCGTCAAGGTTTCTTTTGAAGAGAGGTAGCGAGGAGCTCTGCCTAATGTAGATTGGAATCTTGTTCCAAAGCATGGGAAGTCTCTGGGACAGGAATCTATCCCTCCAGCATGTCCTATTTATTGTTGTGGTGAGGTTTAGATCCCTAGAGCATGTGACCCGAGGGGATAAGGTTTTCTTTAGGTGGAGCATGTCCATCAATTCTGGGTTGGACATGGCCTTGTATGTCAGGCAGAGATCACCTCTGAGTAGGCGGTATGCAACCAAGTACAGCTGGAGTTTCTTTAGTCCAGCTGCATAGGGCATCTGTTTGAGGCCAGTGATCCTCTTGGTGAGGTACTTCTGTGGTCTTTCCAGCTGTTGTGGGTGTCTTGTAAGGTACATCCCAAATGGAGCATTGTACTCTATGATGGGTCTTATGAGTGATGAGTAGAGGGGCACAATGACCTCTTTTCATCTGAATGCGAATGCTTTTGTGATTAGGTGGGCCATGTAGAAGGATTTTCTAACCACTTTGGTATGGATTAGATGGGGCCTTGATAGCAATGTGTGTGCAGTCAGTGGCTTCCAGAACCTCATGGAACTGGCCTTGCTGTAAAATGCTCACATAATGTTGGTCTCTTATATGCTATCTGTGGAAACCAAATATGTTCTTCATATGCTGAAGCATCATATCAGGAAGCTGCTGTAGGATCCATAAGGCTGGTGCCTGCAAAATTCTTAGCATGTCCACTGTTGTACACTGAAAGGTCCCTGTAGAAAGGGTGGTTAATGCTACACATTCCTTCATGTCCAAGAAATGAGCTTGTCTGCTGACTCATGTATGGCCTCCTTTCCCACAGTATAACAGTCAACAATGTCCTTTTGGTGGAGGTCATAGTATGCTAAACACTGACAGATCAATATGTGCAGTCAAAAGTGATGACATGCAAAGTCAGAGACACAATGGTTTAAAAGCAGCCACCATCACTTCTTGTTCAGCTATAGCTGCTGCTACCACTAACACATTATCCCAAGTTTAGCTTCCGTATATTGAAGATTCCTGGTGCTCAAAATGGATAAGTGCTGCAGCACATTGCACTAGCTTTATATGTCTCTGAATCTCTCTGCATGTTTCATTCCATCATTTGCATATTCAGGAAGACTTATTTGTATGTAGGCCCTCATTTGCATGGTATTATGTAGTTATTTGCATTCTCATGAATAGAAGCTATTTACCTATTTTTGCCATACCACAACCATGGTACTTGTGTCTCTGAATTGCTTCTTACCTGCACATCACCACTCTTCATTCTGTTTTGATTGATGCTATGTAATAATAATGCTTCTACACGTATGTGTCAACCAGTTAAATTGTAATCATTGTATATTATACTGTTGTAATCACAGATTCTGAGAATCAGGACCATATATCCAGGGCCAGCGTTAGGTGAACTGATGCCCTAGGTGATGGACTGCATGATGCCACCCACTGCTCCCCTGACAAACATCACCCAGTGCCCCCCCCCCCAACATGGCCTATCTACACCATCCAGATTACTTTTTCCTTCTCTTTATCAAAGTTTGCCTTACTCTTCAGTTTCTTCCCACATTCATTTATTCAACATGTCCTTACTAGGCAAGACTGCACTCTTATAAATATGGATAAAATAAGAACCTGAATCCATATGAGTTCCAGATACTCAGAGGGGCATCTTAAAGTTTTTTTTTTAACTAACATTCCATCCAATGGTTGCCTAAACAAAAAAATCATGATTAAGGAAAGAAATTCAGTCTTACTCCTCAACTTTGTTTTTTCTTGCATGCTTTCAACACACACTAAGTGTCCAAGATGGCACTGCACTAACTGTGAACATAAAATAGTCTCCTTCAAAATAAAATGGAAACCATAGATCCCTTCCACCCATGGTACCTTTAGAAATTTTCTTAAGACAAACTACCCACTCCTAAGTGATACATTGGCAAGCTTCAGATACCAACTAAATTCAGTTAACTCCACTGAAGACATAGAAACATACACAACCACACTATACCAGCATGCAAACAGCTGCATAGATGCAGATGTACCTCATAGGAACAAGTGAGGGGCAAACCCCAGAATCAAGCCCATATGGTGGAACCATAATATCAGCAAGTTGTATAATAAAAGGAAAAAGAATTCTGACCAAAATTAAGAAGAGTAATTCCCAGAATGTTACAGCCTTTGTCATTGAAATAAACAAACATTTCAGGAGCTTAATAAAATCCACCAAAGTTAGGTTTAAGGCTAAAATAGCTACCCAAGTCAAAGACAATCACAAGGCATTTTTACGTTCATAATCTCAAGGCACAACACAACAATCCACTGAACTGTTTGTGAATGATGATGTTCTTCGTGTTTAACTGTTGCAGTCATTACAACTGGGTTATCCTGCTGGCAGGCTACCCTCAGTCAGCCTGAATTCCAAAGTCTAGGTCCGGCATCAGTTGCTGTCGCCTCTTCCCTGATGTCAGTGCGCCAGGGGTATAAAAGATGCAGCCGACGCCATTTACTTCAGTCTTTCTTGCCGCGCAGTGCCCGAAGCAAAAGCAGTTCTCAAGTGCCGGTCGGCCGACTCCTGAGTTTTTCAATTTTGAAATTCAGATCTGAAGTCTTCATTAAAGCTAAGTACCCCATTGGGGAAACTTTTTTCTTGCTCCAGACCTATGTCAGAAAACGTTAACAATTGTATTTCTTGTGGGAAGCAAATACCTCATAAGGATTTTCATTCTTACTGTATTCCTTGCCTAGGCCCTGATCATAATGTTGCTAGTTGTCAGTTTTGTGCTAGATTTAACCAATGCACTATTAAGCATTCCATTACTTTGGCAGAAGATTTAATTACATAATGCCGTCGGAACAACTGACTACTGGAGTTTATAAAAAGTGCAAGGAAAAAGAAAAGGACAGGCATCCGAGATCCAAAACCGACAACAAGGCTTCTGCTAGGTCTGTCGCCGGTTCACCGGTTCTCAGTGAGGTGCTTTCGCAGCCCCTGACGCCCACTACATCAGAGCCACAGGCTGCTTCTGACTCCCACGTGGAGCCAACGAGGCCATTGAAAACTCAAGGTATTGGACACTCGGAAACTATTCCCTCAGATGGGTCCGGAGCTGCTGAGCAGGCATCGGCTTCTGAGGGTGTTTTCAGGCCTACACAGTTATATTTAAAACCTATTTCAGCTTCAAAGGCAAAGACTAAAGCTACTCTAAAGACTAAGAAACAAGTACAGCATTTTCCTGGACAGGCCTCCATGCCTAAGAAACAGATGCTTAAAATGGCCGAAAACCTAATTACTTTGATCAGGGGTTCCCATCCCCCTTCTGATAAGAGGCCTAGGCAAGAGGTAGAATACGAATCTTCAGACCAGGTTTCCATTTCCTCTGATTCCTCATCTGAATAGGAATATTTTCTTCCTCCCTATGAGGACTCTGATGCTGAAGAATCTATCCCTTCAGCCTCCCCTCCTGAGGATTATTCTTTTGGTGAGACACTGCATACTATTAGGGAGCATTTCCACTGGGAGAGCCAGGATTACTCAGAATCCAAGAAAAGGCTCCGAGATTTCCTTTTACTGCCTCAACACAGGCCCCTTGCTATTCCACCTGTTTTAGACATTGTAGATGATGTATTTTCAGAGTCCATTCTATCCCCAGACTCTTTACCACCAGCTCCTGTTTAGCCAGACAGATATTACAGGGTTCCTGATTCACATAAATTTCTTTATAAAAAACCCTGCTGCTCACCCAGAAACCATCTCTCAGGGTCCCAAAGCGGTCAAGGCTTCTACTGCAAAAAACCCTATCCCCTCCAATAGGGATTCTAGGGCCCTAGACAGATGGGGTAAAAAGATTTATACTTCTGCAACCTTGGCTGTAAGAGCCTTAAATTGCCAATTTCATATGCTTAAATATCATCAATATCTTATGTCACTGCTTAAACAGAAAATATCAACAAATTCAGAATGTGCAGACAACAAGGAAATGCAGGATTTATTGCATGCAGCTGAACAAGTTGGAAAGCATACTTTTCAATGTGGTTTTGATTCTCTAGAGGCCTTGTAATGACTGCAACAGTGAATACACTTGAACATCTACATTTATGGTAAGTGTACACAACTGTACTTTACCTATACTGAGACTGAAGATATTGTGAACCTATTGGCAGATAAATTTAGCTCTAACTTTATCCCTCTCTCCCCTTCGTCTATCTCTCAAGATATACCTGAAATTGTCTCGCCTCCAGCTATCACACAAGACCAAGTCCTAAAAGTGCAATCAAAAGCTAAAATACTGCTTTGATGGGTCTTGACAATATCCCTGGATGATCTTAAGTAACATGAAGCTAAAGTTAGCCTCATCCTTAACAATGATGTTCAATCTCATCCTCCATACATGTATTGTACTAAGTGAAAGGAGACAGACTTGGAATACTGAAACAGGTAACTGCAAAAACAGGAATGCAGGCAAGAGGGCTTGAGGCACGCACACAGTAGTAGTTTCCAAAGTTTATTCTTCAGACTTTGCTTCGAACAAACGATAAAAATAATAAAAAACAGTAACCATAAAGCGCTTTTTGTCTCACCCCTTAGTGAGACTTCATCAGACAGTTGCAACAAGAATGTTTCAAACAGTATATACAAGTTCAAACCACATCAACTTCCTCCATCATTTACGAGTGATGGAAGGGGTGGCCCTAGTTCATTATTCCTAAAAAAACTGGAATTAATATGGCAACTTCGTACTAGGGCCTGCTACCCGCCAGGACTGAATGAAGTTTATTCCATATCTTGCATCCTTAAACTAAAGAGTTTAATGAGGTGAATATATATCTTATTCACTTCAGCCTGCAAGAAAGGTTTCATATTTTTGCTTAACAGGGTATGTTAAATATTTATCTAAATAGTCAAAAATGTACTTATTTGTTCAGTTAGGTATATACATGTTTATACATATACATGATTATTCACATTCACTTAGTTGTTATCTACACATGAATGTGTTTGCATTTAGAGTTGTTTATGTGAATGTGTACACTCTTATTTCATCTTTTATCATATTCACTGGACGTCCTTTACAGGATGGTTTTCTCTGCTCCAGTCTTTATAGCTATTTAGCTTGATGGTTTTAAATTCAGACAACATGGGGCTAATATAAGTGTTTCGTTATATATTTCTTCATCCTACTTTTTAGAACTGTCATTATTAACTATTATTGAAAGTTATTTAAGATCTTAATACTTTTTCACACAGTGGTAAAGTATTTTATTTTATACTGTTTTCAATTTTACACTTCATTCTTGACTTCTCACTTTTTACTGTTACCTTAACTATTGGTTTTAATGTTAGCATGGTTTTTAAATATTTCTGAATATACTTTTAAAAGGTCTTTTAAGAGTGTTTTCGAACTGATGAGCTATGTTTATATTTACACATATGCAAATATATTTACTGCATACATACTTGTTTCACAAGAAGCTGGATTTTTAAAGAAGCATACAATGGGTTAATTGTTCTTTCCTGCTTACCTTGGGGGCGGGTTTGCCTTTTGCTTGGAGGAAGTTGATGTGGTTTGAACTTGTATATACTGTTTGAAACATTCTTGTTGCAACTGTCTGATGAAGTCTCACTAAGGGGTGAGACGAAAAGCGCTTTATGGTTACTGTTTTTTATTATTTTTATCGTTTGTTTGAAGCAAAGTCTGAAGAATAAACTTTGGAAACTACTACTGTGTGCATGCCTCAAGCCGTCTTGCCTGCATTCCTGTTTTTGTACTAAGTGAAAGGAGAACAACTACAGTCAGTCCCCTTCATAAGGTAAGACCTTCCAAAGACCCAAGCTGTTACAGACTCATAAGACTGACAAGTCTCATATGCAAACCCCTTGAAAGACTTAGCATGGAGCTAATCAGTCAGGACATAGGGAACCTCCAAACACTGGACTCCTCTCAGTTTGGATTCATCAAGGATAGGTCATGCTTACTTAACCTGGTGGATTTTTTTTGAAAATGTCACGAAAGCAATGAACAAAGGCAAAATGGTACACACCACATACCTCAACCTGGACAAAGCTTTTGACCCAAATCCCTACTCAAGCATAGTAGAAAAGCTGAATAAAATAGGAATAAATCCCTATGTCTCCTGCTGGATTGCCAGCTTGGCTCACAGATAGGATCAAGGAAATCAAAATAGGGGAAATTACCTCCACAAAGAGACCAGTTACCTGTGGAGTCCCCTGGAGTTCTATGCTGGGACCTCTCTTGTTTGACAGCTACTTTTCTTAAGAAAAGTCAGTACCCTCTGGCTAACTAAGTTTGCAGATGACTGCAAGCTAGGAGCAGTCATTGAATCCCCAAATGACTCAGCCATCCTGCAGGAAGGTTTGCCTCAAATAAGTAACTGGCGTCAAAATCATGGACTGAAACTAAATGCCAAAGCATGCATTATTGTACCCTTTGGGAAGTCATCTATCCCAGGGATCTACCACACTAACAAGATGCCCCAAAATGTTGACCCAGTTGTTCGGGATTTGGGAACTTGTGTGGACTTTTGACCAACATGTGTCTATTGTTGTAAGAAAGTCGTTCAATATTGTATAGCTTATAAACAAAGGGATTGTGTCTAGATCTAGGGATGTCACTGTCCCCCTTTACTCAGCCCTCATTAGGTCAGTCTGCCCAGACACATCCAACAACTGGAATACCCACAGAGATACCTTACTAAAAGGATATAAAGCCTAAACAACATGTCTTACATGGACCTACTTAAAACTCTGTTGTCGCTATACTCACTATCCTACAGACTGCTAAAAGATGACCTGTGTCTTGCATACAAGACATCCTCTGGTGCAGTACTGATGGATTTACTGCACATCAGCAAGTCAAACAGCATCATAAATACTCAGTTCAGGGATCTAAACCTCTTGTGCAACATCAACAGAATAGTTTGGAGGGACAGGTATATCTAGCAGAGGATACTGCTACTCTGGTTCAGACTCCCCATCCACATAAAACAAAGTTCATCTTAGACCGAATTCAAACACAACCTGGATCTATGGATGGGAAACAGAAAATTTAACCCAGGACTACCCCTGCACTTCTGATGGTCACAGGCAGCTCCTAAATGCTTAAGCCCATGTATGGGTCCCCTCAAATTATCTATGGTATAATCTCAGTTATTCTCATTACAGGTAATAAATAATTATCACCCATGAGATGGGTAAGGCCAATCCCTAACCAAATGGGAAAGGTTAATCCCAGCACAAAAAGGGAAATCTGACTTAGCTTAAAATGGACCAAAAGGGCAGCTAGACAAATACTTACCTATGAAGCTATGTACAGGAAATAACTGTATTAAGCTTGGTGTCTAGGGGTCATTAGGCCCCCAGAGGCCATAGGGGTCCTAGATGTTCTGAGGTACATTTCAGAGTTTTGTAAAAAAACCTTTTTCATCCAATGATGGCCTGAACAAAAATTATGATTAAGGAAAGAAATTCGGAGTTACCCTGTCAACTTTGCTTTTTTCTGTATCCTTTCAGCAAACACTAATTGACTAAGGCTACATTATAATAACGGTGGAAGATTAAGTTAAGGGTCTGGGGGCTACTAGGCCACCAGAAGCCATGAGGATTCTACATACACTGATGTGCATTTTAGAACTTTTTTCCAAACTTCTGGTCCAGTGATGTTTTGAAAAAAGTCATAACTAAGGAAAGAAATTCAGTCTAACCTTTTTATGTCAAGGAAGAAATAAATTGTATCTGAAGCTTAATGCTCACAACTGACAGAATAGCAGTTCACAATAATTTGGGAAGACAAATGCTTGCAAGGATACATAAAGTATATCTTGAAATTATACCTGCCTCCCTAACCATCTCAAAAAAAAAAAGGTAATTACTTCCTGTGTATTCTACCCTGGTAATAGACTGGGATGAGAATCAAGTCACAAATGGACACAGTCAAATATTTCAAGTTACTGCTGTCCTATGTATATACAGCATGCCTCCTTACCCCTAACCCCAAAAGATTACCACAGTCTGTATAACCTTCTCATATCAGAGCAAAACAAAAGTTAAAAAAAAAAAAAACAGAACAGAACATATTTCAAGCTGTCACTGTCAGATAAACATAAACAGCATGCTTCCTTACCCTCATACCTCTCAGCTATCCAGGTTTTCACTGTAGGTACAGATTTTTGCCTCATATCTTTTGTCTGTTCCTCATACAATTTGTGTTTTTCTCTCAAATCACTGAGTATTGAAGTCACTAAATAATAACACACATTTGAGTTTCGTATGTCATATCCTTCAGGAAATGCATTTATAACACAAATCCTGTTTTTCTAGCAACTTTTTAAGGTTATAACAGCAACATTTAAAATCTGTCCCTATTTTTGGTTCATTGTCCCCCTATTATTTTAAGATTTGTCCAGATTCCTTGAGCTAAGATGTTTAAAAACAACAATAAGGCAGAAAACTCCACGTACAGCCAATAAAACGTTTATTCGATAAAATACACAGTTAAAAATAAGCGCTTTCAGGCCATATGCCCTTCATCAGATAACAGAAAAAATTAAGAAAATCACTTTTAAAATATCAAACACCTATCAAATTTCAGTATTTCACCCTCCTTTTCTTAAGGATGGGTTTTAAAGGTACATAAGCATTAATAACTGGTGGCTTATCCGCCCCTAACCTCACTATCCACCTAGTCTCTGCACATTCTGTCTCATTAAACAGGCCCCCCCCCCCTAGTATTGGGAGCGATAACCTGTATTGCCATGAACCTGAATGAATGACTTTCATTTACGTTTATGTGTTGTGCCAATGCATTGTGTTCATTGCTATTTTTAATATCTGACAAATGATGAAATATCCTATCCTGATTTATTTTGCAGTTTGTCAAAACTGTATCACATATTATGTGGGAAAGACTAATAACATGTTTAAGACTAGGATATTTCATCATTTGTCAGATATTAAAAATAGCAATGAACACAATGCATTGGCACAACACATAAAAGCAAATGAAAGTCATTCATTCAGGTTCATGGCAATACAGGTTATCGCTCCCAATACTAGGGGGTGGAAACCTGTTTAATGAAACAGAATGTGTAGAGACTAGGTGGATAGTGAGGTTAGGGGCAGATAAGCCACCAAGTATTAATGCTTATGTACCTTTAAAACCCATCCTTAAGAAAAGGAGGGTGAAATACTGAAATTTGATAGGTTGTTTGATATTTTAAAAGTGATTTTCTTAATTTGTTCTGTTATCTGATGAAGGGCATATGGCCTGAAAACGCTTATTTTAACTGTGTATTTTATCGAATAAACGTTTTATTGGCTCTACGTGGAGTTTTCTGCCTTATTGTTGTTTTTAAGGATTGATATTGTTTTGGCAGAATACCTTAGTGCAAACAGATTTTTCTTTTTTGACATTTTGAGCTAAGATGTTGAGAAGTATGCTTCCCCTCCCCTCAAAGATAGCTGGCTCTATACGTGTCTTTTGTTTATTTGTGAGGAAAGGGAAAAATAATGATCACAGCAATATTTCCAACTTTTTACACTGCTTCTATACAAACTATAGTGACACTCTGCATACTCGATGTTTGTGAGGAATGTTAAAGAAATAATAACCACACTGTCCCCAGCCCAGCATAAGATGTAGTGACTAATGTATACCTCTGGAGTTTGAGAGGAAAATTAAAGAAATAATGTTATCATTACACCTTAACCCTTCCCCCCACCTTCTCTGCACACTTATGGGCAGGGCTGATTTTAGACTAGATGGGGTACAGGCCAGAGGCCACTATGAGGCCTGTGTCAAAATCAACTTACGCAGCCTTTGGGGACGGGGGCCAGAAGCTCTAAAGGATTTGGTGCTATGTGCTGCATTTTCTTTCTTTATTTTTGAGAGAGAACTGTCTAAACTGAGCAAATGACAACTGAGTATGTTATAGCTACTCAGACAACTTGCATGAAGCAGTTACAGCCACTTCTGTGTACAGTTCAGATGTATGATATGTCTGAGTGTGATAAAAAGGGATGGTCATGTAATGCATTTTACCTTTGCTTCACACAGGCATTTACCATACATTAATGTATTCCAGGTTGCTTCACACAAATCGCATTAATCTTATAAAGCCAGAATAATGAGCAAACAATTTCCATAGATGACACCAGCAATTATACAGACATTATCATGCATATCAGATGTCAAGTTAAGTAGTCCCACTTTACTTCACACAAATGCACACTACGTGACTGTAACATGGTCAATAAGTTATGTAATCGAAATACTGTGTATTTGGAAAATCACACTTAACAAGTTGATGATGTCAACAACAGGCATAATGAGCCACACATACGCACACGTATGAATATATATCTATATATATATATGTATCTATATATCTATCTATCTATCTATCTATCTAATCTATCTCTGTCTCTCTCTCTCTATAGATAGATAGATAGATAGATAGATATAGATATATGTAAGGTTCCTATGATGTTCAGCCACACATACACATCCACACTCTGGGTGGAAACTAATTCATATCTTAGATATATACCCAGTTTGTAACATATATTCATCTAGATTAGAGTCTTCAGCAGTGAACTGCAGCATTTTAAGAAATCTTTTTATTTGTTAACCATGAAAATGGTCCAGTTGAATTAACCTTTTTCAGCCATGACCCAGGTCAGGCGGCCACGGTGGTGCAGCGGTTAGTGTTGTTGCCTCACAGCAACAGGTTCTCTGGTTCAATCCGCAGCTGGGGTGCCTTCTGTGTGGAGTCTGCCTGTCCTCCCTGTGGTCGCGTGGGTTTCCTCCGGGTACTCCGGTTTCCTCTCACATCCCAAAGACATGCTGTAGGTGGATTGGACACTCTAAATTGGCCCTAGGTGTGAGTGTGTGCCTTCTGTGGAAGGTTGGGCACCAGGCTGGCAACTCAACATTATAAAAACTCCACTGCCAATCATGAGCAGACAGGTGTTCCGCTGTGGCAACCCCTAACCGGGAAAAATCTGAAAGAAGAAGAAGAGCCATGACCCAGGTCACTTAGTGATACAAGCAGTTTTACATGTGAATGGGGCATTTGCAGCTTTGGCTCACATTACAGTGATACAATATTTAAAGAATAACAGGCTTTGCATAAAAATTGAAAAACAACATTTATATAAAAATTGCCATACAAAACAGAAGCAGTGAAAAGTAATATTGTAATATTTATCAAATTGACATTTGTCAGTGTCTAAAAAATTTGTATTTATTTTCTTTTTTTCATTTTTAATATTCAGTTAGCAGAAATATGTCTTGTCAACACCATTTTTTAATTTAGCCTGGTGTATAAATGCAGAAATTCCTTTTGTCAATACATAAATTAATTTAGTTAGAAGCATTTTAGATTGAACAGGTTGCTTAGATTGTTGTCTACCTGAAAGAAGTTGTATAGTACAGTAACAGAGGACTGAAAATGAAGCAGGAAGTGTAGGACAACATTAGGAGAGCTGAGCAAACAACAACAAATGGTACACATTATTTGAGTTTCTATTCAGTACATATTAATGAAGTTAGCAGAGGACAGAAAATATATAAGGAGGAGTTGATGACATTTTTAGAGGGGGATGCTGTTGGAAGCATGCATAATATGTGAAACATTTTAAGTGGGAATACAATGTCTTCCGAAAGGAGGTGAGGCTGGGCTGTGATACATTAGGTTGGAAGAAATTTTACATGGTGAAGTCTTACTTAGAAAATGAACATTAAGAAGAGGCTAGAGTGAAACTGGGTCTTTGCAGAGTAATCGAATTATCAGGATGTTGGTTTATGCCTGATTAGTGTGCAACGGACAGATAAATAAGGTTGGGAAGAAGTCATTATTGAGGATGTTATACATTGTGGCTGCAAACAAGTACGTGGTCCAAGAGGTAACTGGTGGTGTATTTTTGGGATTAAGATGCCACAGTAATAAGTTCTTTGTTCAGGAAGAAGTAGGAATCTGCAAAGTTTATTTTATGCAGATTGAAATACAGCCGTTGTGTGGAAGTTACCTAAGATGATCAGGAATACAGTGTATTCACATTTTGACAATAATATACTTTTTACTATGACTTCCCTCAAACCTATCTTGAGATAAATTAGATATTTTTAGTATATTTTAAATTTGCGAGAAATGCTGAAACTGTTGTTTTGGCATGTTGTAAAAAGTATTTATAGGATTTCATAGGGAGGATTGGGATGTCCCATCGGTCTTTTAGTTGTAAATTGAAAGTGTTATCTAGACATGGTGGAGTACCAATATATCATCAAGTTTGTTTTGTTTGAGATGACTATTAGATTGACATAAGTGAACAAGTTGTTCTTAAAACTGAGATTGTAATTCAGAATTATAATTACCTGATTCTTAGAAAAGCAAATAATCCACATAAAGAAAATTATTTTAATGCACAGTAGTGAAGGGCAGCATAGTGGTACAGCGGTTAGCATTATTGCATCACAGCAAGAGGTTCCCCGGTTTGATTCTCGTCTAGGGTGCCTTCTGTGCAGAGTCTGCGTATCCTCCCTGTGTTTGTGTGGGTTTCCTCCAGGTGCTCCAATTTCCTCCCATATTCCCAAGACATGCAGCAGGTGGATTGGACACTTTAAACTGGACCTAGGTATAAGTGTGTGGTACGGATGAACTACTGTGGCAGGGTTAACCACCTGGTGGTGTAAACTTTGATGCTAGATTGCCACTGGTGAAGTGACACACCGACCCCATGTGCAAAAATGGGAAAAGGGGTTGAGAATGGATGGATGGGGTAGATCAGTTGTAAGATGATAAACAAAGACAAAAGAATAATGCCTAAAGTTGAACCTTGAAGTTTTTAAGTAGAGAAGAAACAGAGTGTAAGAATATACCAAGATGTTGCACTTAAATTTATCCACTGGATAGGCAATCTTGGAATCAGTTAGAGGTTATGCTGTCAAGATCAAATAGTGTAACTTTATTCATTAATAAGCTATCTTTTTGGTTCCTAGAGTCACCCAAATAACCTTGTACGCATCACCGATTAGTCAGTCAGTATGAGTGATTACAGGTAGCAAATGAAAAGTAAGTAGGGGCAACATGAGGTAGTTGAAAACAAATTAAAAGTAAGTAGGGGCAACAGAGGTAGTTGAAAACTAACGTCTGACACTACTGAATCACTAGTAACATTTATTTATATTATGTTTACTTACCATATGTAAACCAAGTATAAGTATGGCCTTATGACCCTGTTCAGCCAGAGGCAGTGAGGTGGACAACAGTTAACAAGAACTCATCAAACTACATGCACAGGAGATATGATAAAATGTAACATTAATAAAATACCTTAAATACAGTACTATAAATAACATAGGTAAACTAATCTGTGCAGTACAAAACTGTATGCACTAGAATCAATGTGAAAGCAGCCAGAAGAAATGATATTACACATGACAGACATCAATTCCGTATGCACAAGGCTAAGTCAGGACTTTGTCTAGCTAGGAGTAGGAGAAGACTGAGTGATGTCTGACAGAAGTAGAAGTAAGAAACTATGAGTTAGTAGGAAGAAGAGGAACATAAGAGATCTTTTAAGGAAAGGGTAACAAAGAATGAATGAATAGTGTAGTGAAGGGAGGCAGAAGAAAGGGTTGAGTCAGTCCTTGTCCCTATAGATGTTGCTTTAAGGTGATTGTAGACATATCCATTAGTATGTAATCTGTGAAAGTGACAGAAGCAGATCCCCTCTACATGACCAAGTTAAGAGGCATCAGTCGTTTCATATTCAGCCTGCTGATTATTTCACAGATTGATGGATGAACACTGTCTTTGCTACCTCTACTGGCATGTCACTGATGCTGGATCTGTAAGGTGCAGACTCAGGTCACTTGTACTTCTTGTAGACTTCAATTATTAGAGCTTTATAACTTGTACCACCATCACTGTGTATGGGCAAAAACTCTACAATCACCTTCATGCAGTACTTGTAGTGACAACGGGTGCCTTACATCTGAAGGCATGTGTGGCACTGCCCTGATAAAATGTTTAGCAGAAAACCGTACACTGAATGTTGCTGTGGAATCAGTGGCATAAATGAATACATTATTCTGGAAGCTGTGGATGTAATTCAGTAGTAGAGTTATTTGAGTCTATGAGAATCAACGAAGCAAAACAATTTACAGTACACTACTATGGTCTTGAAAAACATTTGTTCAGTTATGATAATGTCGTTGTTTGGATTATTATTAAAGTGAAGAAAAAAGAAAAGACTTGGGCTTTATTTCCTCCACTGGTGCTTTTAAATTGGTCAGTTATGATAATTACTTACTTCCTCAATAGTCTGGTAAAAATGAACACATCTGTAAATCATCATTTACCTTTATTTATTTTTGTTCAGAACTAAATGGACAATGTTTCTAAATCTGACAAACTTCAGTTCTGCTGTGGACATAGATACTGCTAATAAATTATTAAATATTTTCATGATAACTTATTTTTCGTTTTTAGAAAACCTGCACTTCAACAAACTTCCATCTTTGTATTGGTTTACTGCAGATTATGGTTCCATGTGTTTATGTGTTCATTTTATAATACTATTTTTTATTATTTAACCTTTAAGGAATTTCCTCAAAACCAGGAACATTACCATACATTGTTGCACATCATCTTATAAAGGCACATGCTGAAGTATGGCATCTGTATAACAGCACATACCGAAAAACCCAACATGGTCTTATATCCATCACAATAAATTCTGAGTGGGCCGAACCAAGAAACCCTTCCAAACAGGAAGACATTAATGCTGCTCACAGATTTCTTCAGGTAAATGGATAATTGTATTCATTTTGTTATCTACTGCATAGACAGATAGGCACTAGCATATGAATAAAGTCCTATGACTACCTTTGATAAAACCAAACCAGGCCTCCACTCCATTTTAACATTTTTAGTGCAAATGCTGAATTATATTTCTATCTGCTTGGTAACACTAGAGATTCTGCTAAAACAGTTCACGGAGTACTGCACATTTAATGACAATCCTACCACACAAAATATTAGAATCTTTTCGCATAAGTCACTCATGTTACAGACACCTCTTTTTTAACTTTATTTTTTTATTTTGCCTATCACCAAAGGTTAAACACCATTCAGCCTTTCCATAATAAACCTCAAATGCCAGATGATGAGACATCATCCAGAACTGCAGCTACCCTGTGGGTTACTTCTGCCTTCCGAAATTAAAATGAATACTTCAAGAATCAGAAAAAAATAGAAAAAAAAACAATGAACTGATAAAAGAACCCACAAGGCCGGTAGTAATCTCCAAAATGTTTATGTAAGTGCTTTTGTTGAACAAGTAATCCATCTTCTTCAGACACAGGACAACAGTTAAAAATTCAATTTAAAATATTTCAAAAGGAAATGACATCAGCAATAATGTCAGCAGGAAATTACATCAGCAATAATGACATCATAAACTATCCCATACTTATAAAAAAATAAATATAAATAAAAATATGTTGTTTGTACAATGCTACTATGAATAAAGCTATAATATTAAACAAGAATACACCAATTGTAAAATAATGCCTCCCAAACAAAATTTATTCATCTTTGAAGTGCTTTTAACTTTAAAATATACTTCAAAGAGCAATACTCATTGAGACCTCGATAGGCAGAAGCATTAAGTTTCATAGATGACTATGTTAATAAGATCTTGGATATACTGAATTCTGATGCTTTTGTTGAATGTTCCCTGAATGAGTATAATGGGGCATGTCTACGTGTTAGATCTCATATTAATGATTTATGCATTGATTCTAGGGTAGATATAAGTATTTTTAACTGTCTGAACATTCTTTCTCCCATCATTCCAACTATATTTGGACTTCCTAAGCTCCACAAAAGTGAAGTCAATCCACCATTGTGCCCTATTGTTAATGGGATAAATTGTTTTAACATATAGCTGTGCAAAATATGTTGACAGTCTTTTGCAGAAATATTTGAAAACTGTACCTCAAATATGTCACAACTCCTGGGATTTCCTGAAATGTTTGAACTCCCTAATCATTGTAGCTGACTACAATTTCCTAATTATAGATGTTAGGGATGTGTATACTGTGATACCACAAACTTTGGGCATTGCTTGGGTCAGGGAGTTTTTATTGAAAAAGGCTCCCCGGGAGATGAGAGAGATTTAATTGAGTACCTACCTGACATTGTCCTCTCCAATAACTTCATATTTTTTAATGATTGTTACTATTTATCAGGGGTAGCGATGGGTTCCCCTTGTGGAGGGAGTTTTACGAATAGTGTGATGGCCTTTTGGGAGGAGGAAGATTTGTTCAAATGTGATAGCTTTAAACAGCATGTTGTCTGGTACACAAGATTTTTAGATGACATTTTTATCATCTTTAAAGGTGAATCTCCACCCTACTTTATGCCTCTCCAGTATATACCAACCTAAGGCAATGTAATCTAAACAAGCTAGAGACCTGCTACAACAAAATCGCCAAATTTGCCACGGGGCATCCTACCGTAGTCACCACTGTCTCTCACTTGCTGAACTGGGCTGGCTTGAACTCCCTCACCTCCTTCAGTGGTATCAACTCTCACTCGCCCACAAACTAGTAAACCATTCACTAAATGCCCCATCCCTCCAGAATCTACTCCAACCCTATCGCACCACCAGACCACTAAGATCCAGCAACAAAAATCACTTGCAGATCACTAAAGCCAATAACTCTGCTGGTGAAGCACTATTCTCTTGCGCCATAGCCAAATTATGGAACTCACTCCCACCCACAATTACCTCCGTACCATCATGCACCAACTTCAAAACTTTATTAAAAGCACACCTAAAACATGCTGGCTATGCCCTTGCAACTCCCACTCTAATATCATCCACCCCATCCAACTACTACCTTTCTTTCACCTCCACTAACTACCTTGATTATAGCAAGCTCAGATGCTCATAAGCCTAGTACTTATTATACAGCAGGAACTTCTCATTGTTACATTTGTTAATGCCTGTTATGTACCTCACAGATAAAGATTCTAGTTGTCTACTGATGTACTATGTTCTTCATCTGTAAATATGTTGTAAGTAATTTTTATGTTAAATTGTTAATCGCTATGTAATCCAATGTAACTACTGTCTGTTTATTTTACTGTGGAGCTTTTCTCCCCGGGCCTCCGCTGAAAATGGACCCATGTCCAGTCGGACACTCCCGGTCAACAAATTTAAATAAATAAAATAAATAATAAATAAAATAAATAAAAATAAAAGCCAAGCTATGATGTTTGTGGAAGAAATTTCCAGTTTAACTGATTTCTTGAACTTCACATTTGAACTTGGGGTTGATTCCACATCTCTTATTTGGACATTTTTCTTGTTAAGGACTATGTGAATTCGAGATATGTAGCCAGAAGTTTTAGGAAGGCTACATACTCAAATAACTTTTTACATTTTGAGTGTAACCACCCCTTTTATCAGAAAAAGGCAGTGGTTAAGGGGCAGTTAGTGAGGGCGGCCAGAATGGTCACCCTCAGTGATGATTTCTTGTTGGAATGTGAACATTTGAGAAAGATGTTTTCAGCTAGGTCCTACCCTGATGATCGTTTAAGCACTAGTATTGATGAGGTAGTTGTTAAGAGGCGGTCTGGGTGGTTTAAACCTTTGTTGGATAGAGAATCAGTTTCCCCTGACAACACTCATATACATGCCCCTGATGAGATGACTACACCTGTTGACAACAGTGTGAATTATACACTGACATTTAGCACATCTTATTTGTTAGACGCTGGACGATTAAGGAATATACTCACTAAGAACTGGTGTTTACTAACTGAAGATGTTTTAGTCAGAAAGAGGTTGTCTGATGTTCCCAGTATGATATTCAGATGTGGCCTTAATCTGAAGAATTTATTAGAAAACACTAATGTTTATAACAGTGCCAGATTTGGTATGTTCAAATGTGGGGGCTGTAGAAGTTGCCATCTTATGAAGGTGTGAAATAGGTTCTGCATTTCTGACACCATTCATTATCTGAAAGGCAGATTTAATTGTGAAAGTGTTGAGGTTGCCTATACCAACTTATGCCAATATTGTGCTGCATTTTATATTGGTAAGACTGAGAGACATCTTAAGGAGAGAATTTATGAACACCAATACAGTATTGGCAGGCATAATGGCAACAATGCTTTGGCTAGACATATCATGGAACATGAGAGTCACTCTTTTGAATATATGGTTATTGAGCAGGTAAGAAAAAACAAGAGAGGTGGCCCATGGCAATTAATTTTAGAAAGTAGAGAATTGTATTGGCAGTTGAAACTTAATGCTTCTACCTATCCAGGTCTCAATGAGTATTGCTCTTTGAAGTGTATTTTAAAATTAAAAGCACTTCAAAGATGAATAAGTTTTGTTTGGGAGGCATTATTTTACAATTGGTGTATATAAACTATTTTTGTTTAATATTATGGCTTTATTCATAGTAACATTGTACAAAGAATGTATTTGTATTTATATTTATTTTTTATAAGTATGGGATTGTTTATGATGTCATTATTGTTGATGTCATTTCCAGCTCACATTATGCTGATGTCATTTCCTTTTGAAATATTTTAAATTGAATGTTTAACTGTTGTCCTGTGTCTGAAGAAGTTGGATTACTTCAAGAATCAGGCCAAGAGAGGTAGTCTTTCAGTTTTTAATAGCCCTTATAATGACACTTCCAATTCTGTCATGTCAACATACTGTAATGATTCAGAAAATTAGTCTTAGTCACAGTCACACAATGAAGTGTGAGTCTGGATGAATGAAACCCTTTAATTAGTTTGATAAAACTTTAAAAGTTCATATAACAAGTTTCTTACATTCCTCAGCGATCTTGAGAAACAGCATATATGTGTGTGTGTGTGTGTGTGTGTGTGTGTGTGTGTGTGTGTGTGTGTGTGTGTGTGTGTGTGTGTGTGTTCATCGTGTTTCACTGTTGCAGTCCTAACCAATGGGTCATCCGGCTCCCAGTAGCCCTCGATTGGCTAGAATACCAAAGGTAAGTAAAAATAAAATCGTCTGTTGTCGGTTGTAAAGGACGTCCGGGTGTCCGATACAAAAGGAGGCAGCCAACGTCACTTCCTCAGTCTTCCTTGCTGCAGAGCCCAAAGCAGAATAATTTCTTGCATGAGTGCCGGTCAGCAGTTTACCTTTTTTGTTTCCGACTACAAAGTTGAAGTTAACTACAGCTAAGTACCCCTTTGGGATCCTCTTTTCTTGCCTTAACGAATGTCAGAAAAGGTTAATAATTGTTTTACCTGTGGAAAGAGATTTTCATTCCTATTGTATTATTTGTTTAGGCCTTGACCATGACATTCCTAATTGTGATCTCTGTGCTTCTTTTAATCCCCATACTATTCATCATTGGGTTAAGCTTTTAGCTAAACATTATGGCGTTTGGTCTAAGTTTGTCGGTATGGTGTCCGCTGGTCTTCAGGCTTTGGATATCCCCAAGAAACGTAAGGATAAGGACCGTGAAAGGCTTCTGAAGGTCAAGTCCTCAGATGATGTTAAGTTGGTTGTCAGTCATGCGGTAGCCAGTGAGGCGCCTTTGCAGCACCTGCAGCCTGCAGATTTTCTACCACAGGCCTCTGCTGCGACCATTTCAGATGCCCACAGGCCTCTAGCTTCCATTTTGCCTTCTGACCTTCCACTTGTTGCCTCTTCAGCTTGGATCCAGAGCTGATAAGCTGACTCTGGTGTCCAAGGCCTCCATTCTTCATTCAGACAGCAAGCTCATACCGATGACTTCGGCTGCAACTTCAGTGGTTGCCAGGCCTCCCGAGTCTTTCCAACTTGCAGGTAAATCTTCCAGTCGTAAGCTTGTGAAGAAACAGGCTCCAGTTTCCTCTCGTTCCCCTCATTCTGAAATGGTTAAAATGGCTGATGACCTTTTGACTCTTATTAGGGGTTCACAGCCTCCTCCTTCAAAGAGAAGTAGGGATGTCTCTTCTGAGGCTTTGTCTTATTCAGGTTCTGATACTTCTAGCATTTCTGTTGATGAAGAGGAAGTTTCTCAGGCTTTTTCTCCTTTTGAGGATTCAGACGCAGAGGAGTCCATCCCTTCTGCTTCTCCTCCAGAAGATTTCTCTTTTGGTGATACTTTAAATACTCTCAGGGAACATTTTAAATGGGAAAGTCAGGGTTATCCCCTTTCTAAGAAAAGGATTAGGGAGTTTTTGGATTTGCTTCAGCATAAGTCTTTGGCTATTCCACCTGTGTTGTAGGTGGTTGATGATGTTTTTCTGGAAAATTCCTTGACTCCAAATTTGGTTCCTCCTGCTCCCAGGAAACCTGACAGGTACTATAGAGTCCCTGATTCTCATTTCTTTCTTTTCAGGAATCCGTTGGCTGATCCAGAGGTTATTTCTCAAGGCCCTAAAGGAGTTAAGGCTACTGTTACTCAAAATCCTGTTCCTTCTGACAGGGAATCTAGGAACCTAGATAGGTGGGGTAAAAAGGTTTATACCTCTGCCACTCTTGCTATTAGGTCTACTAATTGTCTTTTTCATATGCTGAAGTACCAGCAGCACACCTTGGAAGTTATTAAGTCTAGGATAGCAAGTGTGCCTCTGTTGGCGGAGAGTAAGGATATGCAGGATTTGCTGAATTCTGCCAGTCTTGTCAATAAACATTCATTACATTGTGGTTTTGACATTCTAGAAGCCTCCTGTAGGACTACAGATACTGGCTCTGTTATTAGAAGGCACACTTGGCTCAGGGAGCAGCCCCTACCAGAGCCTGTCAAGGCTAAGCCTTTAGATGTACCTTTGCATAATGACAGTCTTTTTGGCAGCAAAGCAGAGGAAGTGCTTAAGAAGATGGAAGACAAGGCCAAGTCTATGCAGACAGACTATCTGCAAGTTCAGCCTCCTCGCTTTAGCAGGAATTACCCTTCAAAGAGTTGGACGTTCCCTGATACTAGCAGACAGAACCGTTCTAGGACTAGAGGTTACAAATCTTCTAGAGGACAGGTGGCTACCCCTCAAAGGTCTAAGCGTTGGCAAGCTTCCTCTTCCAAGGTGGGAAGTTCTGAGCCTGCATCTCAATCTAAACATTTTCAATGATTCTGTCCAACTTCTGCCTGTTCTTGCCTGCCCGGAGAGTCCTTTAGGGGGAATGTTGTCCCTTTTTACAAATGTCTGGGCCACCATCACAGATGACAAATGGGTAGGACACAAGTTTTTTTTCTGCACCTTTCCAGTACCCAAAGAATTCCTGGACGCTCCTCCAAACCAAAGGGCAGAAGTAGAAAAGCAAATTTTGTCTCTGTTACATCTGGGAGCAATAGAATCAGTTCCTGCTCAGCAAGTAGGCTAGGGTTTCTATACTAGACTTTTCCTAGTTCCAAAAAAAGAAGGCATCTGGCATCCTATCCTAGATCTATCCATCCTGAACTCTTTCTTGATAATTCCAAAGTTCAGAATCCTCACTCTGCATCAGTTGCTGCCAATGTTAGAAAAGGATTCCTGGCTGGTAACGTTGGATGTCAAAGAAGCTTATCTGCACATCCCGATCAGGGTGGGCAAGCAACATTATAAATTCTCTACCCTGCCCTTTGGCTTATCTACTGCTTATCTACTGCTCTCAGAGTTTTCACAAAGTGCCTGGCTCCAGTCATTGCTTTTTGCAGGCAGAAGAAAATTCAGATTTATCCATAATTGGACGACTGTTTAATTCAAGCAAATTCTCAGGAACAGCTGTTAAAGGATCTAGAATTTGTAAAGACTCTTCTCTCTTCCCTGGGTTACACTCTCAATGAGGAAAAATCAAAAATGGTGCCATCCAAAGAGATAGCATTCCTGGGAGTGAGTCTGAACACAGCCGCCCAGATGATATATCTCACCCAGGAGAAGCAGACAACTCTTTCAGTTTACTTCAAGGACTTGGCAAGCCTGCCCCAGCTCCCTGCAAGGAAACACCTGCAAGCTCTGGGATTTATGGCCTCTTGCATTCTCATGATTCCATATGCAAGACTGCATATGAGGAAATTGCAATGGTATCTCAAGAACATTTGGTGTCAACACACACAGGACCTGGATGTGATAATTCCTCTGCTTCCATGTCTGCAGGCAGAGTTTCTATGGTGGGCAACAGCCTGTCTACAGAACAAAGGGATGCCTTTTTGCCCACCACTTGCCACTCAAGTTCTTACCACAGACGCATCAGACTACATCTGAGGAGCTCACTTGGATGGCAGATGCATACAGGGAAGTTGGAATGCCCAGCAGATGCACCTGCACATAAATTTAAAGGAATTGATGGCAGTCCAGCAAGGCCTTACTAGCTTTCAAGCATCTTCTTTCTCCAGGGACCCTGCTTGTCAGGACAGACAACACCACAGTCATGTGGTATAGCAACAAGCAGGGAGGGACTCATTCTTACCTCCTGTGCAGACAGAGCATGAGTCTTTGGTCCATAGAAGCATCCCTCGGCCTGCATCTTCTAGCTCAGTTTCTTCCAGGAAGGCTCAATGTTTTGGCAGGCCAATTGAGCAAACAGACCCTTTATCCTCACGACTGGCAGCTGAACAGAGCAGTTTTTTACAGCATCATTCACCGTTGGGGCACTCCTCAAGTGGATCTTTTCTCCTCTCCAGACAACCATCTTCTACCTCTTTTTTGCACCAGACAGCATCACAGCAGAGCCTGGAAAGTGGATGCTCTGTCCTTCCCTTGGACGCTGCTGTCAGTTTATGCCTTCCCTCCTCCTCCTCCTCCTCTTCTTCCCAGAGTATTATTAAAGATCAGGGATGAACGACCAAGGACTATTCTCATAGCTCCGGACTGGCCCAGGCAGCATTGGTATCCACTGCTTTGCATTCTTTCCCAATTTCCTCCTTGGCATCTTCCTCTGAAGCCAGATCTTTTGGTTCAGGAAGGGGGAAACATTCTACAGCCTCATCTTCAGTCTCTCCATTTGGCAGCATGGCTCATTGTATTAGTCCATCCTTTTCTTCTTCCCTTTCCCATGCAGTTAGTTGATGTGCTGAGGGAGGCCAGAAGGCCTAGCACTAGGAAGTCCTATGCTGGCAAATGGGAAAGATTCTCACATTGGATGCAGGCTAGAGGGGAATCTTCTTCTCAGCCTACCCTTCCTCTGATCCTGGAATACCTGGCTGATTTGCTTCAGGGTGGTCTTTCTTTAAACTCTATCAAGATCCATGCTTCAGCCATTTCTGCTAATTGTTCTTTTGAACAACCCATTTTCTCTCATACCCTGATGAAAATGTTTCTCAGAGGTGCTTGCAACTTAAGACCTCCCAGAAGGACACCTACTCCAGCCTGGGATCTTAATTTTGTTCTAGAGAAACTCACTCTTCCTCCTTTTGAGCCAGCTGCCACTGCAGATTTAAAGTTTCCCTCGTGGAAGACTGCTTTTCTCTTGGCTATAACTTCAGCAAGGAGGGTTTCAGAGCTGCATGCTTTGATGGCTGTGGAGCCTTTTCTTATTTTCCATGCAGACAGGGTCTCTCTGAGAACCAGCCCCTCCTTTATACCTAAGGAGGTTTCTAGCCTGACTCTTAATCAGTCCATACACCTTCCTACCTTCTTTCCTAATCCTTGAAATAGAGGTGAAAGAATCTGACATTCTCTTGATGTGCATAGACAGCTCAGGTTTTACCTGGACAGGACTAAAGACCTTCAGAAATCAGCACATATATTGGTCAGTTTTGCCTCTGGAGCCCAGGGCAAGGCTATTTCTAAGCAAACCATTTCTAAATGGATTGCACATTGTATTACTTTTTGTTATTCCTTTCATGGCAAGGTTCCTCCTCAAGGGGTTAGGACCCACTCAACTAGAGCTGCAGCCTTTTTAAGGGGTGTCCCTACTAAAGACATTTTGGAGGCTGCCACATGGTCTTCTGTTCACACTTTCACAAAGCATTATAATTTGCCTTTGTTTTCAAGAGCCAGGGCAGGGTTTGCCACTGCTGTTCCCAATCCTTGATTTTGTTGGTTCCTCCTCCCCTTTCTCTGGGCTTTGTTAATCAGCCCATTGGTTAGGACTGCAACAGTGAAACACGATGAACTTAGTACAGTTGTGTACACATAAATATAGATGTTTGAGTGTATTCACTGTTGCAGTCCTGGTTTCCCTCCCTACTTCCCCCTTTTCTCTTTTCCTAAGGTACAGGCTAAATTTGGTATTATTTGCCAAAATGGCTTTTGGTTTAAGCCTTGTTTTCTGGGAGCTTCTGACTGTTATAGCAAGAAAGACTGAGGAAGTGACGTTAGCTGCCTCCTTTTGTATCGGACACCCTGACATCCTTTACAACCGATGACAGCCGATGTCATTTTTACTTACCTTTGGTATTCTGGCCGATCGAGGGCTACCGGGAGCCGGATAACCCATTGATTAGGACTGCAACAGTGAATACACTTGAAAATCTACATTTATGGTAAGTGTACACAACTGTACTATATATATATATATATATATATATATATATACACAGGGGAACCCGGAGGATTTCAGGGGGGTGCAATACCCAGAGCACCACCCTCCTCCCACAGCCCCCTTCTCCCCATCATTACACAGCCATTCCAGTGTTCCATTACTTGGCTATTTCTCCCTAGTTGCCATAAACACAGTTCAAAACTCTCAGTGTGCATACTGTTTTATACTTTACTTCTACAATGATTACAGATATTTGGATTTAATTTGCAACTTTTATTTCAAATTTTTGAGTCTCAGGGCCAATAGCCTAGTCACCTCCTATGATCCTGTAAACATTGGCTAAACTCTTGGCTAGGCTTATAAGGGCCTCAGGGCCAGTAACCTAGTAACCTCCTATTTTATAGCACAAACACTGATATACATTTGCTGAACTAAAAACAAAGCAATAGTCTTACAATGAAAAAGACTTAGCATTAAGACTTCTCTACCTTTGAAATTCACATTCACTGAAACAGCATTGAAACCCACATTCAATGAAAATGCATCTGGCCAGCGACATGTTTTTTTTTTTTAAATTTCTTTTTATTGACTTTTAGTTATAACAAAACAAATCATACAAAACTATAATACATTATAAAATATGTAAATAGAAGTCACTCTACAAGAACTAACTATATACAAAACCCATCTATGCGAGGTCCCTAACAAGAAGGTTTAAATGCAGAGTATTTATGTTAGTATAAACTCATACACCATTCTCCAAGTGTCCCTCTGTGTAGGATTTAGCCTCATGGAATACCACAGATATTTGTGAGCAGAAATATGCTTCCCAGCAATCTTTTGGAGACCTTCCCAAGAAAGAGTCGATCTGTCCCTCCAATTTAAGGTGATATAGTATTTTATCAGCATAAAAGAAGTTATAAGAAAGTGTATATTCTTAACGTCCTTCCCTTCCGGGGGTATATGGAGAAGGGCAAATTGCCAAGAGAGCGTAGATTTTTCATAGCCCATTATTTCTAGTTTGACTCTGAGGGCACACCAAAGCCTGTAAGCGCACTTGCAACTCCAAAAGATGTGCATGATATCTGCCTCCATCGTAGGGCAGAATTGGCAAAAGGGAGGGATTTCATTGTACATCTTGTTTAGTAAAGCTGGGGTATAGTATGCGTTATTTATTAACATAAGTTGGGTATATCTGAACTTTAGCAGGGGTATAGCTTTGGAAAATTTTCGAATGGCTTGGGCAATGGACTCAGAAGAAATCGAGGGGTCTTGTTTTAACCAAAAATCAGAATGGATAGCATCTTTCGAGCATCTGATTGCAGAGATTAGTTTATAAGCGTGAGAAACCATTTTCTTTTTACGAGTTAGAAGATTCCATAATACCTTACATAATTCTAATTGGTATTCATGAATGTCGATACCGCCAAAATCTACTACAAATATCTTTTAATTGCCTAATCATGATGGAGTATTTGAGCGGAAGCTTAAGTCTGTTTCTGATGGAAGACGATCATCCATCTTTAGTGAAAAGAAGTCAAGGACGGTTTTATTTTTGATCAGGGGGTATGGATTCAAATTAATCATATTCTCGTTTAGTTTAATGTTAGGATTAAGGTGTAAAGGTTGAAAAGAAGAAAAGGTAAATGTAGGTTTAAGGATTTAAACAGGTTTTGCGTACATTTGATTTGGGACCATAGGTCATTTTGAATTTTATACTTTCTTTTGGCTGTGATATCTAAAAAAGGAAGTGCCATGGGATTAATGGAAAGCGATTTGATATAATTGTGATAAAGCTTGACCCAAGATGGACTCCAGGCCATTAATTCTTCTCTAAAAGTGGCGATGTTAATTATTCTACTGCTTCTAATTATTTCGTACATTAGTCTAAAATCTGGAAGACCTAGACCACCTTTATCCTTAGGGTAAACTAATTTTGATAGGTTATTCTGATGGGTCTCGGTGCCATATAAATTTCGAGAGATGTGTGTATATTATTAAAGCTTTTATTATGTATCAGAGTGTTGGTAGCATTCAGGATGTACAGCAGTCTCGGTAGAATATTCATTTTGATAATGGCTACTCGAGAAAACCGGCAATTTTAATTGAATCCATCTTTCTAGGTCCTTTTGTATCAAGTTCCAACACCTCGATATCCCTCATGTTGTTGCATATTTCCATCTGTCTTAAAGGATATACCTAGGTATTGTAGGTGGTCGTTAACTTTTATATTAGGCAGGGATCTTTCACTAGGTAGTTGCGAGTAAATGTTAATTGGGAAGATCGTTGTCTTATCTAAATTTACTTTATAATTTGAGAATTTGGAAAAAGTTTGTAAGGTATTATTAATTTTGTTAATATCAGAGTTGGGAAGGAATAGTAAATATTCAAATCATCCGCACGCAGATAGGGTATTTCGGTATTGAATAACCTTGGAATATAATGGAATGTTCTCTGCTTAATTAGCAGAAGCAGAGGTTCTATATAGAGGTTGAATAAAAGTGGCGATAAGGGGCAACCCTGCCTAATCCCATTATTAATCTCTATCCTCTTTGAGGTATTCTTGTTTATTTGTAACGTAGTATATGCATTTTTATAAAGAGTGTTAAGAATGTGGATAAACTGTGCTGGGAATTTAAATCTTTGTAAAACAGAGATCAAGAATTTTTTGTTTATTCTGTCAAATGCTTTGGATGCATCAATAGCGAGGGCGTAAATGGGGGTACGTTTAATCATTGATAAAGAAGACATAGCATTTAGGGTGAGGGTCTGGTCAAATGTTTGTCTGTGGTTTATGAAGCCTGATTGTTCCGGAGAGATGATTTTATTAATCACTGATTTTAATCTATTCGCTAAAATTGCTGCCAAAATCTTAATGTCTATATTAATAATAGAGATGGGTCTGTAGTTATTAGGATTGGTATTGTCTTTATTCGGTTTGGGAATTAGAATAGTTCCAGATGCATTTAAGTGGGTCAAAACATCCTTCTGAATAATGAAGTTAAAAAGGTGGCATAGAATGGTTGTTAGTTTATGACTAAAGGATTTATAAAATTCGGCTGTGAAGCCATCCGGTCCTGGTGCTTTATTATTTTTAAGGTTATTGATCGCAGACATAGTATCTCTTTGATTGATCTCGGCCGCCAATAAAGATTGATGTTGTTCTTCTATATTTGGTATTGTTAGTTTGTCGAGGAATAGCTTTAGTTCATGTTCGTCAATAATACTGGGGGTGGGGTTGTAAACTTCTTCATACATCTCCTCAAATATTTTTATTATGTCTTGTGTATTACAGATATATTTTTGATGAACCTTAATTTTTGAGATGGGGGGTAAGTTATTATGTTGGTTAATTAATCTCGCTAAAAACCTAGAAGGGAGCTGAGCCCAGTGTGAGTAATTAGCCAAGGTTTTGATTTCGTGGAATGATAGGTTTTCAGCTTGAAGGGATACTAGTTTTATCTGTAGTTGGTTAATCTCCCTCTCTAATTCCAATGAGTATTTTTTTTGAATTTGTGCTTCTAGAGATTTTAATTCTTCCTGTATATTCCTCTCTTTAGATATATAATTATTCCTGTGATAGGCAGATTTATTAATTAATACCCCTCTGATCAGCACTTTGGTGGTAGCCCATGAAATATCAAACGGAGTGTTGATGTCTTTAATGGCAAGAATACATTGGTCTAATAATGTATCGATTTCTTTCTTAATATCAGACTTACTTAGTAGATTAGGGTTAAGTTTCCAACATCTTAACAGATTACTTGGGGGGGTAGATCGATTGATCTATAGTTAGAGTAATCTTTGAATGATCAGACAGTGATCTCGGTTCGATGCGGATAGTGGATTTAAATTTCAAATATGTCGGAAATTAGAAAGAAGTCCAGCCTGGACCAGGACTTGTGACACTGCGAGAAAAAGGTATATCCTTCATTATTCAGATTGTCAGAGTTACTACGGTAGGGGTCAAATAGATTAAAGTCATTTTAAATTCAAATAGCGGAGGAAGCCTGTAAATTATAAGAGGTTAGGTTATTAGATCTGTCTAGAATTGGATCCTGGATAGAGTTCCAATCTCCCCCTACTATAAAGTAGTGTCCAGGGAAGTTATGAAGGATGTTGTATAGGTTCATTATAAATTTGTGTTGGAGCGTACAGGGGGCATATAAGTTTAAGACCATGATAGGTTTATCCAAGTTGTCTATTTTAGTTACAAAGTAGCACCATCGTCCTTCAGGGTCCGAGTCTTGTTTTAAGATAGTGTGATAAAAGGAGTTTTTAATAATGATAGCTACTCCTGCTTTATTAGTACTATTCCCCGCTGCTATAATATCCTTAATCCATTTTTTTTTATTTATAGTGTTCCACTGTTCTTTTAACAAATGCGTTTCTTGTAACAGAATGCATTCTAAATTGGTTTTGAATACCAGATGAAGGATTAATTTTCTTTTGCTATCAGATTGTAAACCTTTAACATTCCATGAGGCTATCCTCCACATGCCAATCTTAACATTTGTAGGAAACAGTAGAGGTTAATCCTATCTATGATATAAGAGTTTGGTGCAGAGGGCATAGACATGAACAATCTATTATTCAGCAATAGATGGGTGACTCCTCCAGCGTTCATCCAGTGCCTAACCACTTCTTCCTTCTTCCTGGAAGAGACTGGAATACATATAACATTTGAACAAGTTTCATTCAGTACAAATAACATTTTTACAACTACTAGGATAAAACACATGTATGATACAAGCAATATGTATCCCAGCTTACTGAGCACAATTGTACAAAGGCAAGAGAGCTAAACTGTCTCTAGCAACACTACTGACCAACTCATTGAGAGCAAAACCAAAATGTAAAAGATACTACAACTTTTGTTTATATATGACAGCAAGACTTCCTAGATTTATTTAGTATGTTCAGAAACCTGTTAGTATTGGCTCAAGTTTTGTTTCCCATGAGACAGGCGCTTTTGATCAAATCAGTCTTGTGGGTAAAGGTCCACATAAAATATATGCTCCTATGCATCTCTATAGTGTTCAATCTAACTTCTTTATATCTATTTGTGAGTGGTAGTCATAAGATATCTTTATATTCCAAGGAAATTTCGTCCCAGTCTTCGGGTGATTCTCTGATCGAATCACTGAATTGAACAACAAAAAGGAGATTGTTATAGGAAGTATCAACTCTCAAAAATGAGCCTTAAAGGATGTATCCTATTATTTCCCTTCCCATGACCTCTCCTGATCTAGGGGTCATTGGCACTACCGAGTTAATTTTAAACTTGCATGGATATTTGAATATTAGTCCTATTTCAGGGATTATTGGTGGATACCAGTGTTGCCTCCGTCCTATAAGAGCACCTTGCTCAAGGCTGTGTAGTTATTCTTGTGTTGTGCGGAGCCCACTACATTCCCGACCTTTCAAGCTGTGAGACCGTAGATAGTGAAGCCTAACTCCATATGAAAACCGGAACATCATTGATATGCATGGGCAATTTGGGGAGCCCCGTTCTTACTCATGACATATGTACTACTTGCATCTAACCCTACCACTGTATGCAACTATATTTGTCCTCTAATTGATCTCAGTCGTTTTTCCTTCGAGGTGAAATAACATGCTGTCATCCACTAGTCAGTGGAGGTAAGTGTGTGGGTAAACTATAAGTGTATGTGGACATCAGCTATACTGGAGAGCAAAGCTAGACTCCCTTTTATCTTCCTTACTCAGTTAAACCGGACAGAAGTTTTAGTAACTGGGGTCTTTGGTCTATTGGGACATTGTAGGGGTCCATATTTGCAAGATCCATATATAGTTAGATTGTATCATTAAACTAATTAGTAGAGAATGTTCTAAAGCCTTCTAGAATTAAGGAGGTAATTTGTTCAATTATACCTTACAACTTAGTATTAGATAATGTGAAATGAACATATTTCCATTAAGAAGTATTTAGGTATGTAATATGCTTAGAAGTATTTATGGAAAGGATCTATTCATAAATATGTCCAGTTATAAAACTACCCATTTAAACCAAGGATGATGTCTCTCTATAGTAGTAGCATCTCCCTTTTGAGCAGCAGTCAGGGTTTATTGGTCAAGTAATACAAACTTAAGTCTAGCGTAATATATAATGAGTGACTACAAATGATTTACCTCATATCTATTGGTATTTAGGTCTCTTTCTAGCAACAGGTAAGCTCTTGTTGTTAGGTAGGAAAAAGTTCATCCCAAACATAAAATGCAATAATTGTATCCATGATGTAAAGTGACCACCTGAGCAATATAACCATTCTCAGTGTATCCCCTATGTTATAGGTGTTCAAAACACAGAACCTGAGAGGACAGATCCCTTTAGCAAAGCATACACTGACAGAGGCAAGAACCAGATAGCTCATCAATCTTTTGAAAAGCATGCATCCTCTAAATGCCGAGGGAATTACTCTATGGGATAATTGCAGACCCTCTCTCTAGCTGGCATACCCAGAGTGGAGAGAGAGATGAGTGAGGGCAACTGTACATAAGGAATCTTAGCCAAGCAATAAAGACACTCTAGGAGAGAACAGCAGTGGATCATTACATCGGTGAATGCTGATAAGTGCAAGCAACCTCAGGAAAAGGAAACCTCAGGTTTCCTCAGGAAAGCCGTTACTTCTCTATCTTAACTGCAGACTCCATGTATAGTACGGGTTTTCTCCCAGCAGACCTCTCTTGAACAACCTACACATCAGCTTGTAGTTAACATTAAGCCCTTGAAGGTTCCTATTTGAGCAGAGTTCAGGCTGAGAGAAAAAAAAAAAAAAAAAAAAATGCATACACATTTTATCTGAATAACGGAAGGCAAAGTGCAGAGCTCAGACTGGATTATAAAAATAATTACAGGTGAGCTATTGTAGAGTGTGGTAGTATCCCTTTTTTTTTTTTTTTCCTAGCTGTTTCTTGGAAGTTCTTAGACTGTGCATGTGCAGTATTCCAAATGGGAATGAGAAGACAGCATTTAAAAATAAAGTAAAAAAAAAATACAGTTTCTTTTCTCATTGGAAGATACAACTGAGCAACCAGTACCAGGAGCATTGCCTGTTTAATGAACACATGCGTCTGTTAACCATATAACCAGTACCAGGAGCATTGCCTGTTTAATGAACACATGCGTCTGTTAACCATATTGTATTGGCTGCATAGAGATTGCCAACAGTGTCCACTACAAATACAGAGAAGATATACAAATATCTTCAGTAGGCTCCCTTATAATTCAAAAAGTACCAAATGCTTGCATATAGTACTATGTGTGCCATATATTCTAGGTTTGTGATCACAAACTAATCTTATACCTACACAATGTATATACGGCCAGTCACCACAACTGATGTACTCAACCAAATGACAATACATATAAGTGGGAACAATAAATAGAACCCACTTGCAGCAAGGTACTGACATAGCATGGTGTGGACAAGCACTGTGCTACATCCAAACCCCCTTCACATAGCTCACAATAACCTCAGTGAGTATTTCACAATGACAGACACCACAAGACTGGATCCCACATTATAAATGGGATGCAAATTCCAGATGTTCCTCATCCATGGACTATGAGGCAATAATGTTTGTGTATCAGTCTTGCTCATCTGTCAATGAAAAGGAGTTAAGGAGCGCACAGCTTTCTGGTTCCTTACTGTATGAGCTTTTAACCTTCACTTCATTATGACTTGTCACTTCAGCAGAGTTGCAATCTCTCACCTATTACATTTAGGTATATTCTTAGTATCAGCTGCACTAACATGGCTGCAGAGTGCAGATGTTTTCATTTTAGTCTCTTTCTGTCTTGCACCATACTGCTTATGATATGAAATCATTTGGTTAACTAGGCAAAAAGGAACAATTCCCAGTAGCTATAAATATTGCTCCAGTAATATTTCAGTGTGGAAACTCCTTAAAATAACATTATTTAAAGCAGTGTAAAATAAAATATAATGCACACAGAGCAGCAGAAATGATCAAAAAGGGAAGCTAAATGACACAGAATCTTAATTCTTGAGTTTACAAAACATGAAACAGTTCCAACTTATAAGCAAGCATGTGCATCTGTAAATACAGTTAAAATAATTCACAGCCATGCCCAGTCAAAGTACACGGACGTCACTCAGATGGATAGTACAGGGATCCGTAGCAAGCTAGGAGTGGTTATTTACTCTGTAGTTTCAACTCTCTAGCTATAACTAAACTGTTGATTAACTGAGATTTTTTTTTCTTTTTTTTTCCCTCTATTAAACATGCGGTTGACAGTACCTTTCAGATTACACCACTTCCATATTCCGGCACCGTAAATACCGGTCGGGCATCCTTGAGGTAGGTTTCCTTTCGGTTGAGTAAATGCAACCCGGGATATGCGAGAAAGATAATCCAGCCATACGAAGGTACTGTAGGTCCATTCTGTGGCTTTAAGGTCGCTTTGCACTCTGGGATGTAAGGAGGCACGCTGAGGTCACGCTAGGTTAAACGCCTTCTGGGACTTGTAGTTGAAGGTTGTAAGGATGCATCTTCATGTCCACGAGGTAACGTTTACAGTTTAAGGCTTCTGGAGACCACGAGAAGCGAGGGCCAGGGAACTAAACACCGGAGGCAAATTCGAAATGGCCAGGCCCATCCTCGAACTGACACTTCCAAGGCGAAATGCACTTTTAAGGTAAGAGAATTCTTCTGGGACTAGACGGACTTAGATAGATGGCATTTTATTGCAGCTAATTCAGTATTTTATTATATTAACAGCGAACAGTTGATGAAGTCGGGTTATTTCATTTCGTTACCGGGGTTGGTTTTGAAAAGTTTGGTGAAAAGGATTGCAGCGTCTTCTTTGTTGCCAATGATGTACTTCTGATCTTGGAATGAAAAAGTTAGGGAATTGGGGTACTAATAAAAATGCTAATATTTCTAAAGGTAAAACAGAAAGCTCTAACCTGGATGACCTAAAAGCTGCTCTTCAACCATTGCAGGATGCGATACAAAATCTAACTGACCAGACAAAGGCTATCGGATCATCTACAGACAAGATTTTAACCAGGCTGGATAAGATGGAATCCAAAATAATGGACCAGGACATTAAAATAGATAACTTGCAGGATGAAATGAACTCAAATAAAAAATCAATTCAGGATCTAAATACAAAAATACTAGATCTCGAGGCTAGATCCAGAAGAAACAATCTAATCATAAGAGGTATCCACGAAACCGTCGAGCATAACAAACTACGAGAGGTGCTAACATCCATATTTAAAATCTTACTAGATGATGAGCAGGAGGTTAAGCAGATCACAATAGAAAGAGCACACAGGGCATTAAGAGCCCCCTCGATGGCTACCAACCCTAGAATTGTTTATGCTAAAATCCTGAACTTCTACCATGTGCACAAGCTGTTAGCTGCAGCTAAACTCAAAAAAACAATAACGTGGCAAGGAATGAAAATTTCCTTATCTCAGGACTTACCACAACAAATCAAGTTAGTAAGACAGCAATTAGCCCCATTCTGTACTTATCTCATTAACAAAAACATTAGGTTCCAAATGAAGTACCCCAATTCCCTGGCCAGCGACATGTTAAGTTTACCTTTGAGCTGTTTTCAAATCATAGGCCCCTTGCACACATTTTAGAACCACGCATAAGTGCTTTGATTCACCTTCCTGATTGTATTAATTATAATATATATAATAACTGAATTATTTCCTTTGTTAATATAGCACCACTTGTTAAGAGTGTGTTTTATAGTTCTGAACATTTTTCCAGTAAGCAATGAAACAAACCATATGAACCAATAATGACAAATCGCCCAATTCACAACATTTCAACCACAAAAGGCCACTCAAACTTCTATGACTGCAATCCAACAATATCAGTCAATGCACAATCTCTGTAGAAGTAAAAGTCATCTGAATAATTTCATATTAAAGAGATATGAAACTAATGTAGAGGTGCTAGAAAACAATTTTATATTTCAGTGTTTCATCTACAAATTCAGTACCTGCTGCCCTTAAACAACAAATTGCCTCTGTTAAATTTAAAAAAATGATAAGCTGGTATACTGCAATAGGAATGTGTGGCAAGCTGAAAAACAGGTTCATAGTTACTAGGCATCTCATCCAAAGCAGGACATACTCAGGACTGCAGTACCCCATCCCTCCTAAAATACAAATCTACATGCTGTGGGAGTAGAACCTACAGCCCTCTACATCAAGATGTAAATATGGTACCAGCTGTGCTGCTAACACTGCTTTAAAATTCCATGCCACAAAAGTGAAACCATTTGCTAAACAAAACAGTTGCACATTTTAAGCAGACTTAGCATGAGGAGCAGTAAACTTCTCTTCCCTTGAAGCTCACAATTCCTTGAAAATTCACTTGATAATAAATTCCACCTGCTAACTCTGAATAGAGCATTTCACTCTCTCTCTCTCTCACACACACATACCACAAGCCACAAAAACTCTGGGCTAGGCTTATAAATGTCTTAGGGCAGATAGCCTAGTATAAACCTATAAACCTATAACTAATGGGCACAGTATTTTTTAACATAAGGGGTGGCGTAAGCCACAAAAACTCTGGGCTAGGCTTATAAATGCCTTAGGGCAGATAGCCTAGTATAAACCTATGAACCTATGAACCTATGAACCTAAGTGCAAGAAATCTGAACAAAGCCTAAAATAAATAGGGGTGGATTATAAATATTGCTCTCATGAACTTAAAAATTGCTAGAATAACAGGATTTGTGTTAATATGCATTTTTCTAAAGGATATGACATCTAAAAGTCAAATGTCTGTTATTATTTAGCAACTTCAATCCTTTTTAGGAGGAATGTAGGGCAAAAATGTGGGCATTCTGTAAAAACCTGGACAGCTGAAGGGTCCCCTCTTATATATGTATGTATATCACACACACACACACACACACACACACACACACACACACACACACACACACACACACACACACACACACCTCTCAATCTCTTAGCACAAGAAATCTGGACAAAGCCTGTTATAATGTTGGGAACAAAGGCCCAAAACTAGGGACACATTTAGAAAGTTGGTAAAATAACAGGATTTCTGTTAGAATGCATTTTCTAAACAATCTGAAGTCCGAAACTCAAATACATATCATTATTTAGTAACTTTAATCCTTTGCTCATCCCAGTGATTTGTCAAAAAAAATGTTATGAGGAACAGACTAAAAATATAAGGCAAAAATCTGGACCCGACCTCCTTAGAAAGTAGAACGATGTTTGCATTAGTATGCATTTTCTGAGGATATGAAGTTTAAAACTCAAATGTCTGCTATTATTTTCTGACTTCAGTCTTCAATGATTTGCCAGAAAAAAACACAATTTTATAAGAAACAACCTGAAAATAGAATTGTGAGGTATGACCTGCCCCCACATATATCCTTCCCTCCCTCTTACAAACACACAAACAGACACCCCTCCCTCCCTCTTACAAACATACACACAACCCTCCCTCTCACTCACACACACACACACACACACACACACACACACACACACATACACACACACACACACACACACACACACACACACACACACCTACCTCCCTCTTACAACACTCACAATGAAAAATACATGCTTTTTGTATCTTGGTATTCTGAGCCACAGTGGGGCGGCCACAGTGGTGCAGCGGTTACCATTGCCACTTCACAGCAAGAGGTTCTCTGGTTTGATCCTTGCCTGGGTGCCTTCTGTGCAGAGTCTACATGTCCTCCCTGTGGTCACGTGGGTTTGCTCCAGTTTCCTCCCACATCCCAAAGACATGCTGTTGGCGGATTGGGCACTCTAAACTGGCCCTAGGTGTGAGTGTGTGCCTTCTGTGGAAGGTTGGGTGCTGGGCTTGACACTGTAAAACTCCACTGCCAATCATGAGCAGACAGGTGATCCACTGTGGCGACCCCTAATCAGGAAAAGCCAAAAGAAGAAGTATTCTGAGCTACAGTAATGCATCACAATCATCCTACATCTTATTATATTTGAATTTGTTTTACCACAAAATGGCCATCGCAGGGCAACAGATCATACAGGTCCCCATTGTTGCCTCACATAAAGAGGTTCTCTGGTTCAATCCTTGGCTGGGGTGCCTTCTGTGCAGAGTCTGCATGTCCTCCCTGTGGTCATGTGGGTTTCCTCCAAAGACATGCTGTAGGTGAATTGAACACTCTAAATTGGCCCTAGGTCTGAGTGTGTGTGTGTATGCCTTCTGTGGAAGGTTGGGTGCCGGGCTGGCAACTTGATATCATAAAACTCTACTGCCAATCATGAGCGAACAGGTGATCTGCTGTGGCAACCCCTAACCAGTAAAAGAAGAAGAATTAGTGGCCATCAAGAGAAGGGTGGACCTCTGAGATCTTACTTTGTAAAATTCTTCCTCTACTCATCATCTGCAATACTTCCTTTTAAATTATGAACTATGCATATTATTGAGACTTAAATGCAGTATACCCAAGATGTGTAGCGCTCTCTCTCTCTCTCTCTCTCTCTCTCTAGCATATTGCAAATTACTGATGCTTTACAACTACATAACAAGGCTTTTTGTAACTTCAGGCAAGGAATCTTACAGGGAAAAGATATTGTGAAATGATGTCTGCATCTGAGATTAAATTATCATTCCTTCCACTGTATGGAACATTACAGTATGTACTGTACAGGTCAGTTCAGTACATTTTTTGAAAATCTGTACTTGCAGCAGACCTGAAAAGGGGACTTGGAAGTATTTCATCGGGTACTTAATGAAATTATATTAGTTCTTTAAAACAGAACAAGTACTGTACTTTAGACTTTGGCAAATACTGTCTGACCCGCTAGCACCCAAAATGCTGATCAGACTTGAGTCATGAGTGTTACAATTGAGTGTTACCCATGTGCTCTAACCATGCACCTGGACAATGTTGCTGCTTTACTGTTAGAAATTCTAGCAGACTTATTGTAGCAGTGCTGCTCTATGGGAAATATACCTGGCAAGGCTAACAAATACAAACTGAACAGTATAACTGATAAACTCAGACAGCAGGTATATACCGACCATCCACATACTGCTGGAATGGTGAGCAAAAAACCTGGACAACCTAACTAGTTGCAGGGTAACATGATTTACTATGGTTACTTATCACTCTGGATTGGTAGTGGTAATTCTCTGCGCAGTTGCCACTGTTGCCAGCAATATTTATTTCCCGGCCTGCATCACAAAGGATTCACTTAACCTTTATTTCCATGACATCAACATAGGGAGTAGCACAGTGCAGAAGATATCACACACACGCACATACACCTTTACCTACCTACTTCTTACATACATGCATACACACCCCTACCTACCTACTTCTTACATCCACGCACCCCTACCTACTCCGCACACACACACACACACACACACACACACACACACACACACGCACACATGCACATACGCACACACGCACATACACACACACACGCACACACACACACACACACACACACACACACACACACACACACACACACACACACACACACACACACACACACACACACACACACACACACACACACACACACACACACACACACCCACCTCTCACTTGTACCTTCATCCGCACTCCAAACGTCTTCCAAAATTGAAATTCCATGCGGGAGCAGAAGATGAAGACGTAAAACTATCAGTTGCACAGAAGCGTCTGTGTGACTAGACGCAAAGAACATTCTTAAAGAAGAATGCCCTAAAAAACCCTTTTTTTTCTTTTTCTTTTTTCAATTTAAAAGAAAGTTAATCTCCCAGTGAGCCGGTTCCAGAGGGGTGCAAGTGCACCCCCTAGCACCTGCCTGTGGGTCCCCTTTTGTGTATATATATATATATATATATATATATATATATATATATATATATATACTCTGTTCTGAGTCAGGCAGAAATAAGAACTGATTAATTAAGGACTCATTCACAAGACAGAAGAGGTCACTTAAGGTTAATCACTTGTTAACAGAGGGGGTGGAGCTAGGAACTAAAATTTCTATTTAAGGAGTAAACTAAAACATTTCAGAGCTTTACCAGACAGGCTCATCCAGACTCTGCTACACTTTGTTGTGAAGGAAAGGTTAGTTTGCTGTTATTTTTTGTATTGCTATATTGCTTTTCTATATTTTGAATACTGTAGTTTGTTTTCTTTACCTTGTGTTTTGCTTGCATTCTGTTTTAACAGCATATTAACACTTCAAAAGAGACCACCGCTCTCTCTGTTCTGAGTCAGGCAGAAATACCACTGTCTTTCTAGTTGCCCGCCTCTTATGTTAATCTGACCATATATCTAATTTCTCTCTACTTTCACTGGCTTATGTGAGTAATCACAAAATCATCACTTTTGAAATCCCACCCCTTCAGTTATTTAAATTTATTGGCCATCCTACAGTATTTCATAGTACCAAAATACAAACGTGACCACCCCTTTCAGTCCATCTTGCTGTTTTAAAAATAGTAACTCTCCACTAAACCTTAACTTTTTAAACAGGTAAAACTCAAGTTACCTACTTTCACATCTAACTTCTCTAGTGCACACTGCAGAGTGCATTCTTTTCAATTTTACCTTTAAGCATCCCTGTGACTAGCACTTTCTCTAATACCTGCTGGAAAGCACTAGGAAGCCTTAAACTCATACAAACACTGAACTCTCCTTGCTAACAAGGAGAAATTAATAGTAGGCACTAAACAGCCTATAATTGCAAAGTACCTTGTTAAGGAAACAGCTCCTATACTTTACAAAGAAAAAAGCCCCAAACCAGGCATGTCCAAGGGTCAGCTTCCGGTGATTTCTCCTGTCCACCTGGTGAATCTGGGCATTCTGGGGCAATGCAGCAATTGCCTCATGTACACAGACAACCCTCTCCTCCTACCACCCAACACTACAAACTGTGAGAGATGCACTTACATAGCCAAAATGGAAGCAGAGCTCTCTCCACCCAAGATTGTGCTAAACAGTCAAGAGGAGAAGGTTAACACCCACACTACACCTCAAGCAACACATAGCCCTTCTAAACCCGCACCACCAACACCCACATATAGCAACACTAAATCCACATATGCAGAGGCCCTTAACTGTAACCTGCCCAAGCAACAAAGACCTCTGAAGTTGAAATGCAAACAAACACCAATCACAACCAATGTGTCAAATAGTTCACAACACCAGTGTGCCACCCAGCAACAGCCCCTAAGGCAAGACAATGTGCCTAATACTTTAGTCATAGGTGACTCTATAGTCCGGCACACTGATGTCCCTCTCACCAGGTTGAATAAGGAGAAAATTACAGTCAGCTGCCTGTCGGGTGCCAGGATACGCCACATAACGCATGCACTCAAGTCACTCCACAACAAGTACAAATATGACTCTGTCATTGTCCATGTTGGACTGAATGACTTGAGACGTACCTCCCTGGACTACATGAAAAGAGACATGGAAGAGCTCTCGGATCATGTGGCCCAGGCAGGTATGACCCTAGCCCTGAGTAGCATCCTGCCTTCGCTCAGAATGATACCACAATATAAGGATAAAATGACTGACTTCAACAATTGGCTAAGCTTATGGTGTCATTCAAAGGGGATCCAGTATCTGTCTGCCTGGGATGACATGATTGACAGACCACGATGCTTTGCCAGAGATGGTCTGCACCTGTCGCCCTGGGATTCAGGTTACTGGCTAAGGCTCTTGCCACCCCTATAGTGCCTTTTTTAGGCAAACTTCAAAGGACAAAACCACCACCATAACAGGTGCAAGCATGCAAAATCTGAAGGTAATGCTACTCAATGCTAGAAGTCTAAACCTCAAAATGCACTCTCTCGAGGCACTCCTAAAAATGGAGAACATCGATATCTGTGCAGTAACTGAGACCTGGTTCAAGGCTCCAGAGAGCACCCCTGCAATACCAGGCTACAACTCTTACCACACTTTTGGCCACCAAACCAGGACCGAAACACTAAAGGTGGAGGAGTGTCAATATTCACCAAGGATATTCACACCACCAGGCTAGTTGGCCAACACAATGTGTCTGAAATTCTCCAAGTGCAACTAACACTAGGTAAGACTGCAATCCAAATTGTAGCTTGCTACAGATCCCCACCATACCCCAAGATTCTCACTACACCTTTCTAAACATACTGGAAAATATCAAGATAGAACCAAACACCCTAATACTGGGTGATTTTAACTACCCTGCCATTAACTGGGAAAACTACTCATGTCCCAACACCT